>NC_064819.1:163771458-164072125 GCF_024166365.1 Elephas maximus indicus
ACCCACAGAAGCAGCAGTTTAGAAAGCATAGGACATATTTCACTGGGCAAATCTGTTGCAAAAGACCTCTCTAAAGTGTTCAAAAGCAAAGATATCACTTTGAGCATTAAAGTGTGCCTGACCCAAGTCGTGGCGTATTCAACCATCTCATATGCATGCAAAAGCTAGACGATGTATGATAAAGACCAAAGAAGAATTGATGTCTTTGAATTATGGTATTGGCAAAGAATATTGAATATACCATGGACTGCCAGAAGAACGGACAAATCTTAGAAGAGGTATACCCAGAATGCTCCTTAGAAGGGAGGATGGTGAGACTTCATCTTACCTACTTCGGATGTGTTATCAGGAGGGTCTAGTCATTGGAGAAGGACATCAGGGGTTCAGTGAAAATTAGGAAGACCCTCAATGAGATGAGTTGACACAGTGGCTGGAACAATGGGCTCAAACACAGCAATGATTGTGAGGATGGTGCAGTGCTCGGCAGGGTTTCGTTCTGTTTTACAAAGTGTTGGTATGAGTCCCAACCGACTTGACAGCACGCAACACCTTACAACAACCTGTTTTGAGGATCAGTTATGTGCAAGGCACTTTGCAAAATGTTCTTGGGAAGTAAAGACCAACAAGGACCTCACTATGTAGCCAAGGATATAATCTATGTACCCAAATAACTATATCACAATAATAAGAGGGTTTAAGTACATTATAAACAAAATTCTGTAGGAGTATAAAGCTGTACAAGATTGCTAGTAGGGATGGCTACTTAAAGGAGTTGGCATTTTGAGCTGGGCTAAAAAGATAGGTACAATTACAGGAATTTCCAGACAAAGGCAACAACGTCAACAAATCCTACAGTGAAAAAAAAAAAAAAGTAGTAAGTGTTCTGAGATGGGTGATGAGAAAGGAATTCAGCAGAAACAAGCAGTCTCCTACCACACTCCCCGTTTTCTACTCACCACACTTTGTGATAATTTAAGTTTCATCAATGCTGTGGAAACATTATTATTGAACACGGACTGATAGGTGAGGAAATTCTAAAGCCAAAAGTGATTTTTTTAAGGCAAATGTATATTATAGTGCCACTTCTTAAAAAACTGCCCAAGACAACTGAAGATGCCATTAACTAACATTGTAAGCACACACTGGGGGGTCTAGGAGTGTTCCAAAGGAATTATCTGCTAATATGTTAGCAACCATCTGACAAGGTCGGGAGCCCACGGCACAGAGAAGGCTGGGGAGGCATCAAGGCCAGCCGGTAAGAGTCTGTCAGCTGGGACTGCAAGCTGAGGCACTAGATTTCACTTCATACTCCAGTTGAAGCACAATGGTGAGAGGGAGTGGGTGTCTGGGGTAAAAACTTTGAGCAGGTAACCACAAGATGGAGGGGCTTCACCAATCATTTCTAACTCAGAATTCTGAAAAGAGGACCTCTAAGCATGGTATCTGCCTACTTATTTGCCTAGAGAGTCTGTTCCAGTTACTATGGCTGCAAAACAAATTATTTCAAAACTTAGTAAAGTAAAATAGCAATTTAGTATGTTCACAGATTATGGTTTTCAGAAATTTCGGACAGAGCATGGTGGGTTTAGCCTGCCTCTCCTTGTACTGTCTGGGGCCTTAGCTGGAAAGCTGAGGGCTGGAATCACCTAAAGGTGCATTCACTTATATATCTGGCCATTATCTTGGCCATCCTCTTCACTTGGGCTTCTCTATGTGGCCTTTTTGTAAAAAAGCTAACGTGGCCACATCACAATATGATATTACAGGATGTCCAAAGGTAAGCATCCTGAGGGAGAGATAGAGATGTCAGCTATATCCTTTCTATGACCTACCTACTCTTGGACGTCACATAGCAACATTTCACTTGTATTCTACTGGTGGTAGTGGCTACAAGCTCCTGCCCAGATTCAAGATCAGGTAATAGAGACCCCACTTCTTGGTAGGAGGAATGACTAGATGCTAAAGAGCATGTGGAACCAGAAATATTGCTATAGCCATTTTTGGAAAATACAATTTTCCACAAGTCTCTAGAGAGTCTATAGGACAAGTATCAGCAGGGCTGTTTCTGTCCCTTTCCTTCGCTCTTCATATTTTGGGGGTTTCTTGAACAAACAGAAGGAGGCAGAGGACTAAACAGTAAGTCTGGTCTCTGTTTAGGTAAATTATTATTAAGATTAAGGTTAGTTATGGGTTTTCAAAATTGAAACTCAATATAGATAAATATTCCTTGGGAATAGAAAGGATAAGTGAGAAATGTCTCTAGAGAGATAGTTTGGGATAAATCATCAAGGGCTTTAAATGCCATACTGAGAATTTTGGTCTTTACACTGAACTCAGGACTTTGTTCTGTGGCAGTGGCAAAATTACTGCATGTTTTTGATCAGGAGGGTGGCATGATCATTTAGGAAAACAACTCACTCTAAAAGCCTGGGGTGGGATGGATCAGAGTGGCAAGAGGTTGGAAACTTAAAGGAACTATTGAATCTGTCTCAGTGGACCTTCTCTTAACTTAATTTCTCATTAGCCCCTGTTCTTGACATTGTCTCTAAAATACAGTGACTTGATGCTTAGGGCACTCTATGTGCTGTGACCAGGAAAACACACTCTAGCCTTCCCTTGCATTTCTGCTTCTACCAGAAATGCTGCTTACCTACCAAGAGTCAACATGTTCCCAAATTTTTGTTTGTCTGTTGAACTTTAGTTGTAATTACAAAATCTAATTAAATCTATTGAAACCAAAGGAATTATGAGTATAAAATGAAAGGACTGTTTTTTCAATGAAAAGCAAACTACCTTCCTCAGAAAGACTAGATAATTGCCGAAGGATTAGGCGTGGGTGAGACAATGGCAAAAGATTGGGGGGAAATGAAAATCTAGAAGGATTTTGTAGTCAGTTTTCTTTGTAAGAGTCTTATACTTTCAGAATAACGGATGCAGTATAGCACAGTGATTAAGAGCCTATAGAGCTAAACTTAAGGAATTCAATTTCAGCTCTACCACCTACCATCTATGTGGCCTTGAGTAATTTACTTAGACTTTCCGTGTCTCAGTTTCCTTATTTATAAAACAGAGTTTCTAATACTACCCACTTGATAGGGTTATAGTGAAGGTGAATAGTGGTAATATTTTAAAATGCATAAAAGTGTATCTGTTACATAGAAGTGTTACATATGGGCTAGCTATTATTATTAATCACTATGGATATGACTTTTTAAAAAAAATACAGTTCAGAACTTCAATAAATGGAACTATACCCACTGTTGTCAAGTTAAATCCAACTCATAGCTACCCTATAGGACAGAGTAGAATAGCCCCATAGGGTTTCCAAGTAGCACCTGGTGGATTCAAACTGCTGACCTTTGGTTAGCAGCCACAGGTATTAACCACTATGCCACCAGGGTTTCCAACTGGATCTACAGTAAATTAAAAAAAAAAAAAAGGCTATATCAAAACATAAGTAAATGTACATTGATATATGTTCACAAGATATATGTGTACCATATGTTTTAGAATTATCTGTTTAAACAGATCTAATAACAAAATTGGCAAGTTATTGGTCCCAACAATCTCAGATAAGATTGTCTTCTGTGTCTAGATGCCTCCTGCTAGGTGGGTGGTATTGCAGATCTAGGACAGAGGCAGGGAGAATAGAGAAAAAGGGGCAGATATGAGAGATTTGATGAAAGGCAACTCAACAGTACTTGAAAGCCATTTGAGCACAAAAACAGAGTGAGGAGCTGATTATGACACTAATGTTTAAGCCTGAGTACTTGAAAAGATATTCATCAAAAGAGAGGATCTAGTTTGGGAAGGGAAAGGTGAAAACAGCTTTATTTAAAAAGAGTTGTTTTTAAACTTTGGTGTTTCTCAGATTTTGGTACTAGGCAGCCTTTGTTTCATATTCAAAACACTCCCTCTAGACAAACTTATCTCATGGCTCTATCATAAACTCTAATTATGAAAAAAGGCTTAAACTTCTCTGCTGAGCTTTAGATTAGTATATAAACAGCTCTTCTTGAATGTTCCATACCAAAAAAAAAAAAAAGCCCCAAACCCACTGCCATCAAGTCTATTCAGACTCATAGCAACCCCATAGGACAGAGTAGAACTGCCCCTATAGAGTTTCCAAAGGGTGCCTGGTGGATGTAAACTGCCAACCTTTTGGTTAGCAGCTGAGCACTTAACCACTGAGCCACCAGGACTCTGAATGTTCCATAAAAAAAAAAATAGGTATCTAAAATTCAATATGTGCAAAGCTATATATCATCTTCCCGCTAACACCTGTTCCTTCTCCTAAACACTTTAACTAATGATACCACCATTTACCCAATCTTTCAGGCTCTGTGATCTGGAAACCAATCTAAATATCTCCCCTTCCCTTACCCCTCACACTCAATTGGTCTCTAAAACCTCCTGTTCCACCTTTTAAATATTGAGTCTGTCCTTCTGTCTCCTGACTCATTGCCCTGCATTTATAACTGGTATCCCTGCATCCATGCTTCCTTCCTTCAAACCCAAGCCTCACATTGCTGCCAGAGTTATATTTGCAGTATGAGCACACTACATCACTGACTAAAACTTTTCAGTTCCTCCCCACCATCTATAGGATCTGGTCTAGAGTTCTATAGATGGTACGAAACGTATATGACCCATCATGATATGCTCCCTGCCTCTCCAGATTCACCTCTACTCCTTGAACAATATGATTGTCATATAGAATTAGCAGAAAACAATTCCCCCTTCCAGAATTTACAATGGAAATTTTCAAGCCAGAAGGCCTTAATTGGATCAATGAAGAACATCTCTTTTTGCTTCGAGAAATCTTACAAACAACAGAAAAAAAAAAAACAAACTCTATCTAAACATTCTGCACTCATTTTAAGAAAGCTTACCTAGTGCAATTCCACAGAGTAAAATCTTCCAAAAGGAATATTTGCAATCTGTATCTTATTATAAATATTTGCTTTATGCATTTATAAATATTTGTTTCTAGTTAAGAAGTATACTTTGTATTTTCCTTTCATTTACTTCTATTTGATTAATGTAGGAAATTTTTTTATAGTATCAATAGCAACAGAATTCTTTTGTAACACTGTATCTATAGGATAAAAAGAATTTGTGTAAGAATGACTTGACTTCTAACAACTATACCAGCTGCTATCGAGTTAATTCCGACTCATAGTGACCCTATAGGACAAAGTAGAACTGCCCCTTAGGATGTAAATCTTTACAGAAGCAGATTACCACATCTTTCTCCCACGGAGTGGTTGGTGATTTCAGAAGCGCTGAGCTTCCAGTTAACAGCTGAGCACTTAACCACTGTGCCACCAGGGCTCCTTTCTAACAATTACACAATAACTAATTATGCTGTCAGAAGTGCCCTATAACAAAGTTAGAAATGAAAAAAGGAACAGAGAGGATATTAAAAGAATTTTAAGAGAATGTTTTACACAGCTTTATATTAATAAAATCTGAGAGAATGGCCAGTAGTCTAAGAAAATATAAACTACCAAAATTGGCCCATGAAGAGGTAGAAAACCTAAATATATCAATTTTCATGGAAAAAAATAAAGTTGTCACAGAACTACTCTCGAAAAATGTGCAGAACCCAGATGGTTTTACAGATGAACTCTCTCAAATGTTCCAGGAACAAACTGCTTCTATGCTATATAAACTGGTCCAGAGCATAGATAAAGAAACTATCTCTATTCTTTATGCGATGTTTGCACTACCTGACAAGGAGAACACAACTTCAGACCAATCTCCCTTAAAAGAACTGACAAAAAACTCCTAAACAAAAGATAAGTTACTTTATGCTTTAAATAATTTTAAAATACTTTAATACTTTAAATAATTTAAAAATGTTAAAGAATGAGGTAGTAAAGTGAATTCCAGAAATGCAAGGATAGTTCAATAGTAGAAAATGTATTAATATATCAAAGGAGGAAAACCATATTATCCTCCTGTGTTTAAATAAAAAAAAAAAAAAGCTGTTTGTTTTGATAAACTTGCATGTTTGGCGTAGTTACCCCCTACTTCTAAATGGACATGAAATAGTTAAATAATAAAATACTGAGATGCCACAAGGTATCAACGTCTGTACATTCTGTACAGTGGAGCCTGCTTCAGTTCAATTCTATCCACTTCCTCCTCCTAGAAATTTAGAGTGGGATGCAAAGTGCTTCTCAGACCACTCCCCTGGAGAGGAGAGAGGCAAGGCAGGAAGCAGACAGCACAGCACAGGCAGGAAACCCCCACTCCTAGGAAAGCAGGCAGCCACAGCAGGCATTTTGCTGAGCACGTTGCCAGGGAGAAATACAACTGAGAAAGAAGCAAATGCTGATGGAAAGGCTGCTCAGGCTCTGGAATTGACATTAAAATCTCTGGTATGAAGGGTGATCATTTGACATAGATGACAGGGGACCTGAACATTGTGGGACACAGAAAAAAAGTACTGATTCAGGTCAACACAAGAAGAGCATCCAAACTGGAGCAGGACAGAAACCACTGGCTTAACCACACCTGGAAAGTTTTGGATCTTTATTTATAGTTAAGTTCATTGTACAACCATAGAGTAGAGAAAGAGGTGTGTACTAGCCATGTTACACAAGTCCATGAAGGCCTACGGATATGCAGGGTACACAGCCCCTTTCTAAGCAAGTTTCTTGAACTTTTCTTTCCCCTCCCTTGGAAAGCTAGGATGAGATGTGCCTCCAACTTCAAGTAAAAACAAGCTTCCACTTTAGTGACTACTGATTGGAGAAGAGACTGGTATATGAAGCAAAGGCAACTTTATAGCCAAATCAAACCCTGTTTAAATGGGGCATTCCTATGTGCTGGTGGCAGAACCACACAGTCATTCGTGTCTTATGACAACAAAGGTTACTGTCCTGAGCAAGGGTGAGCTGTAGTTTTTTCCTGACAGAGCAATTCCAGATTTGAAATGTGAGCATATACTTTTGGGTATCTTTTCTGTATACCTCCACCAATGTGTGCCTTCCCTGATTCTCTCCGCCTAATTTCCCTGCCCCTATCTCTTGCTCTTTGCGGAGAAAAAAGGACAAATTCACATGGATGGATTATCTCAAGAAAGAGGTCAAGAAGAAAGAACGACAATCCCCAAATAGTTGTATATGGTGGGAGAATATGTGGTAAAAGTAGCATGAAATGAGCAGAGACACTGAGGGATTAAGCAATGGATTATGAAGCAACAGGATGCGGTCACTGAGAGAGAAAAAGAGCTCCCAGATAAGACAGCAAGAAGCTCGCAGGAATCTTAGGTTAAAGAACAGGAGAGAAGAGGAATTTAAAACAAATTGCTGTGTACTGTGTATCTGCTGTTGTTAGATGCTGTAAAGTCAGCTCTCGCTTGTGGTAGCCCCATATGAAACACTGCCTGGTCCTACACCATATTCATGATGGTTGCTATTCTCGAGGCCACTGTTGCCTTTCAACCTAGGGAGCTCATCTCTCCTAGCACTATACTGGACAATATTCTGTTGTGATCCATTCATCAGGGGCCTCTAGTATGGAATACAGAAGAAGAAGTAACACACAGGTCAGGTAGACTATACATCACCAAACCAAACCTGTTGCCATTGAGTCGATTCTGACTCATAGTGACTCTATAGGACAGAGTAGTACTGCCCCATAGGGTTTCCAAGGCTGAAATCTTTACGGAAGCAGACTATTACATCTTTCTCCCCCAGAGCAGCTGGTGGGTTTGAATCACCAACCTTTCAGTTAGCAGCTGAGAGCTTAACCACTGCGCCACCAGGGCTCCTTTGGACTACACATAAAAAAAAAATAGGAGGTGTTAATACATATTTATTAAGTTGAATGTTGAAGGAGGTATTTTAGACAGATTAATATAAGGAGGCAGTAAATTAAAGGCACTGGATGAGAGGGAAACAATGGCAGAGACCTACATTAGGGTGTGCCAATGAAAGCAGAAAAGATACAAGCACTACTGAATTTTTAAAAGAAAAATCCGTAAGCCCTGATGACTGATTAAGAGATTATAAAGTATGAAGGAGAAAAAAAAAGAAAGTTAAAGATAACACCTGTGTTCCAATTTTTAATGCCTGGCTAAAGTAGCAAATCCTATGACTATAGAGTACCATGAATAAATAATATTATTCATTATAATTAAAAAAAAAATCAACTTCAATTTGAATTTTTAGTGTATGGTTAAATTATTTTTTCTCTATTTGGCATGAAATTCTCATTATACTTGGAACCATTATCCTCACTGGGAAAGAAAATTTCTTGCCCAGAATTAAGCTGATTGCCAAATTACCATTTGTGCTGACGATGTTTATATGCCATAGCTTTTGTTTCTAAGTTACTCTTGCTCCCTGATGAATGGTGATTTAGTCTGTGTAACTGTTTGACGTACCAAGTTTTAAAGCCTTATTGTAACTTTTAGTTCAAGATGTTTGACCTTTTATCCACATTTAAATATCTGAAAAACATTTGGAACCCTTTGCTGGAAGATCAAACAAAATTCTGTCACCAAGGTTTCTGACCTTTCTACATTTTTAAGAAAAGGAATTAAGCCTTTAGGCTTTCTTAACACACATTTGAAACCAAGTTCATTGATTGAGGGCTTTCTGTTCTGCATTTATCTCCTTAGCTTCAGCTAACGTCAGTGTGAAAGCTGTAGGTCTCCATCCATTACTTTCTCTTTTTTCCTCTAACTTCTATAAAGTTCTAGTGACTTTCAGATGAGTAAATGCATGGAAAAATACAGGCTCAGATTCTGTTAAGGTTTGAGTTTTTGTATTACCAAAATGGTCAGTGTCCTAAACTTGGAAGCGAAAACACCAATAATTCTAACACTGGTTAGCAGAGAGATTGCTTAAATTTGGAAAGTCAGTCTTGTTTTCATTTTAGTAAAATTGAAATTTTGCTGCTTCTTCATTTGATATTTATTAAGGTCGGCTATGTGCCAGGTCAGGGGAGGGTGGTTCAGTGCCAGAATTCTCACCTTTCATGTTGGAGATGAGGTTCAATTCCTGGCCAATGCCATCTACTTCTGGGAATCAGCCAGTGAAAACCCTATGGATAACAACAGTCCAATCCCACTGTGTACGGGGTTGCCATGAGTTGTTGTCCTACTCAACAGCACAGCAGCTAACAACAAGATGTGCCAGGTACTTGGGATACAACAGTGAACAAAATGAAGATCCTTGCACTCATGGAGCTGACATTCGAGTGGTGATATAAAGCAATAAGCATAATAAGGAGGTGCCTAGTGCTCTGAGGAAAAGAAAACATAGAGTAGGGTGGGGAGGAATCAGGAGAATGGGGGTGTGTTAGAAGCATTGCTATATTAAACATGGAGGATATGATGGACTTCACTGAGAAAGTGAGACAGAAGCATAAACCTGCAGTCTTTGTGAGCCATTGTAAGGGCTTTGGCTTTACTTGTTGGTTTGTGTTAATCACTTTTTTGTTTGTTTGTTTGTTTAGCAGAGGATGTAGGCTGTTGCAAGTATAAGCATTTACTCAGACATACAGGTTTCTTATAATTTGGCCATAACTACGCAATCTTTTTTTTTTCACTCCAAATGAATTTTATGCTGTACATAAGATTATATTTTTGCCATACCTCTAAGATATTTATGTCTATTTCTACCTCTCTGCCCTTGCTCATTCCTTTTTTACCGCATTTTGTACCACCTGGTAGAAAAACGGAAACGCCGGTGGTGTAGTGGTTAAGTACTATGGCTGCTAACTAAAAGGTCAGCAGTTTGAATCCACCAGGCACTCTTTGGAAACCCTATGGGGCAGTTCTACTGTGTCCTATAGGGTCGCTGTGAGTCGGAATTGACTTGACGGCAACGGGTTTGGTTTGGTTTGGTTTTGGTAGTAAAACAGGTCCCTGGGTGGCACGAACAATTTGAAGTCGACTACTAACTGAAAGGTTGGTGGTTCAAACTCACCTTGGGTGCTGCAGAAGAAAGGCTTGGTAATATGCTTCTGTCCAAGAAAACTCTATGGAGCTCAGTAATACTCTGTAACACAGGGGTTGCCATGAGTCAGAATCGACAATAATAACATCCATGTTATATCAGGCCCTGGTTATACAGAGATAAGTAAGGTTCCACCTCTACCTTGGAAAGTTCAATCTAGTGGGAAAATGATTGGCAAATCAATAATAATGATACAATGTGATCAATGTGTAGTTATGATGCTGAGAGTTACAGCACTCTGAATGGAGAGGAGAAAAAGGAACCAATCTATATTAGGTGCCCAGTACTCAGCATATGTACAGATGTTACCTCATTTAATCCCTACAATAGCCATGCAGATAGAAGTCATCAACCCCATTTTAGAAGATGAGGAAAATGAGGTCCAAAGAGGTGAAGTGACCTGCCCATGGTTACTTAGGTAGACAGGATTAGCCCGGGGCAGAAACTAGCCTTTGATTTTTGTTTAGTCACACCATTCTTCCACTTGCATATTATCCTTTACCAGTCCAAAGACACAGAAACTATACCAGCCAAGTAAAATAGCAGTATCTTTCATTTTACTTTACGTTGTCTTTCAAATATCAGGGGATGCCCATGGTAAACCTACATTTTATAAACTTCTATCTTGTCTCTCCACAGACTTTGATTTTTAAAAAAGTGAAATCTACTTCTAGCCATATTTTTCTTTTAGAGTTCCTATTTTATGTTTGTTTCATGATTAGTTGTGAAATGCAAAAGTCAAGTTCAAATTCTAACTGCCTTTCATTCATTATAGGATACTGTTACTTAATTTAGTGGTTTTAGATTGCTTCCTTTGTAAAACAGGGATCCCAATATAAGGACCCTAGCAGAACTTATTAATATTTTTAATATACCTGATACTAGGCAGCTGAAAGATACCGTTCAAGTGAACAGCATTACAGTTTCCTTTGCATGCACAGAAAAGGCTACAGGATATGTACATTTGACAATTAAATGATACCTCAAGCAACTGTAGATCTATCAATAGTTGGTTTAGCAGGTCTCTATGATTTGCAGGACTCTATGTGTGCTTTAATGAACTACATATATATGTTATTTAGTTCCACAACCATGAAGAACATATGTACTAACTTTTCTAAGCATTAACCTCATTACATTTGATATATTAATGATTTTAGGTTTTCCTTCTTTTGTCAGACTTTTTAGCTAAATATTCCAAATGAGACTTAAACAATTTCTAACTTGATTCATTAGATAATGTATGTAGGGTGGAAAAGTCATTGTTGGAGTCTAAAGCGCTTACTCTGACCATTGTTAGTTACCCCTCCAAGCAAAGTGAGGCTGACCATACATATGTTCATATTTTTCAAAGTATTGCAGGAAATAAAAGACTATAGCAGGAACTCAAGGCACTTTTCACCGAACAATATGAAATTTCTGGAAAACTAATCACTTTCAAAAATCTCCATGTCAAAATCATAGTAGCTAACACAGGAACAGTAATTCAGGTATATGCTGAAAGCATCAGAAAAGTGCTAGTAACATTGTGGCTTTGACTAACTGTTCTCTTGGTCACTTCACACGAAGGTGGCCAGAGAGGCAGAGTGGACATTTGTTGTTTACCTGCCCAGGTAACTTTTTGATTAGCAGTGCACCCCTCCCCTACTCTTAGTTCTCATTGTCTGGGGTGAAGTGAGGCTCTACTCCCCAGGGAGTGGACCCAGGCCTTAATTGCTGCATCAAATTTGACCACAATGATTGGTTCAAAAGTGTATTCATGACCTATGCTGGCCCAAATAAATTGAATCTCAGGGCTTTTAATGAGAATACTAGAACAAATACTCTCACACTTTCCTGTTGGGCATGAGCCAGGAAGACTGTAAGCCCAAGGACAGGTGGCAGCCCTCTTGCAACACAATAAGAGTGCAAGTCTGAGAATAAGATCAACAGAAATGAAGCATAGTCCAGTGATAGAAACCAGAGAAAAACTGGTGACATCATTTGAATCTGAGTATTTTATAATATTTATAACTTTATACTCTTTTCCTAATCATAAAACAAACATGACAAAGCTTAAAGATAACATAAAGAAGCAAATAATACCACTGTTGTTGTTGTTAGCTGTTGTCAAGTTGGTTCCAACACATAGTAACCCTGTGTACAACAGAACAAAACACAACTCGATCCAAAATAATACCACTAGTGGCCCATAATCCTATCATCCAGAGTTGACCATGCTAACATTTCAGAGGGCAGAATTTTAGCAGAAAGAGTCAATTAGATGAAGATAAGCTTATACCTAGAAAATTAGGAATGTACTTGGGGAGCAAACCAGAACAGGAATGCCATACAACAGTTATAACAAAGAGCAATAGACAGCAATATGGAACTTTATTCTATGCAAGGTGGAACAATTTCTTCAGCAAAAGCCCTGTGACTAAGATGGTTATTTCATGCAAGGAGCAAGGAATAGCCACAAACCAAAACAGCAGGGTTTGCCTACATACAGTATAAGAAACATGACTGGTCTAGCCCAGGTTTCATTTGACAAATTCACACATGTAATCTCAATGTCAATGAAAAGCTGCAAATTTAGTAGCTGAAACCAAGGCAAAGGTCATTGCTCTGAAGGTTAAGCCTTGCTCAGGTGTCCCTAAGGATTCCCTGCCCTCAAGAAGCTTTCCATCAGGAAATGTGCTTCTCAGTCCCAACTGGAAGTGAAAGAGGCAGCCACTTACTTGGTGTGATTTCAGGACTGTAAGTCTTCATTTGACCAGCCAAGTGGCTCTACTTTGGGCCTTTTATACTTTCATACCTTTTATCTGAACCAAAAGCCCCCAATCCCCAGAGACTTTCCTGTGAGTTAGAGAACAAAGCCTGGCACATTTGTCCTAAAGAGGATTTTTTTTACCTCTAAAAGAAATGAAATTTGACTGAGCTAGCTGAGTCTAGGCTTTCCTAACGCATTTGTTGTACCCTTTTGTACAGAAAAAAATGTATTTCCAAAATCTTATTAATGAAACAAATTTCATTTGTGTATCAATAGTGATATACTTCTCCTGCTCTCTCAAGTTCTAAATGGACTAAAGGAGTCAAGAGGATGGTGAACAAACTTCTGACTACTGAAGGCTATGGCATAGGTGGGTGGCAACAACAGGTTTTCTAATGCTGTACCGATAATTAGGAAACCCTGGTGGCATAGCGGTTAAGTGCTATGGCTCCTAACCAAGAGGTCGGCAGTACAAATCCACCAGGTGCTCCTTGGAAACTCTTTGGAGCAGTTCTACTCTGTCCTACAGGGTCACTATGAGTCGGAATCCACTCGACGGCAGTGGGTTTTTTTACTCATAATTAGGAAACCCTGATGGCGCAGTGGTTAAGAGCTACAGCTGCTAACCAAAAGGTTGGCAGTTCAAATCCACCAAGCGCTCCTTGGAAACTCCATGGGGCAGTTCTACTCTGTCCTATAGGGTCACTATGAGTCGGAATCGACTCAATGGCAAGGGGCTTTTGGGTTACCCACTCAGTCTCAGAAAAGGCTGGAGAGTCAACCTTCTGACTCCAGACCGGAGCTCATGCTTTTCCCCAGCAGCCAGGCAAGTAAATGTAACCCAACGTGACAGACAGAGGAGGGGGTCAGACTTTCCCCCAAGTGCACCAGCAAGACAAGCCACTGACTGATGGGGAAGACATAGACCAAGAGTTCCCTAATGGATGGTTTTCTACATGGAAGCAAACAGCAGCATGGGGGCAGAATTTTTCTCCCCTAATACTGGGCATTTTTTTTTTTTTTAATACTGGGCTAATAATCATATAGAAACTCTGGTGGCATAGTGGTTAAGTGCTACGGCTGCTAACCAAGAGGTCGGCAGTTCAAATCTGCCAGGCACTGCTTGGAAACTCCATGGGGCAGTTCTGCTCTGTCCTGTAGGGTCACTATGAGTCATAATTGCCTCAACAGCAGTGGGTTTTGTTTTAATAATCATATTCTTTTTTGTGATTGCAAATTATCATAAAAGTAGAAATGTTTCTGTGGAGAAAGTTTTACATCCAAGATGATACAATTTTACTTGAGAAGCAGCAAACCTTTTACAATCATACATTTAAGGGAAGAATGTTGTCATTTCTTCTGATAAAATGTACATTTGAAAGTGCAAATTATATCCATGAAAATGACTAGACTTGTTTTTATGTTTAAGGTAATAACATACAAGCCTAAAAATATTTCTGCTTAACTGAAATGAAACAGAAGGGACTGATAAACCCTTACTTTGTATAACGTTTTCATATTCTATGCTCGGTAAACATACCATACTTCTGCATTTGTTTAAAACCTCTTCTTGTGATTGTATTGACTTCTGTCTTTTCAAATGAACAATTTGATCTCGGTTCTAAGAAAGAAGAGGCGCTCATCCTCAGCAGTGATGATGGTCTAAGACATATCAATAAAGGAAAAGAAAGGATGTGGGAAACACGTCACCCTAAGTGTCTGCTGGGTAAGTTGTCCTATGATGTTTATCAAACTGTAGCTGTGATTACAAATTCTGTAAGCTCACATATATGCCTGGCACGTTTCTGCATTATGAGGTATACTTGTGAACATCATTTGGGCTGGGATGAAACACACAAAACTTAAGCAAGAAGGAAAAAGTTTTGAGCACAGGAGAACAAGAGGTTATATGAGGGTACTGTGGCTTTAACTGCAAGCCCTGAAACTCTGAGCGTGTTGTGACACTGTTGTGACATTTAAGAAGAGTTACACCAGACAATTTAGATTTCACTGTGACATATGCTGTATATATTCTAATGTTTAGCTTATCTTGCACTAAACAGCAGAAGAATACTTGGTAAGTGCAAGTAGGTCAACATCACTTTAATTTGCATTATCAGTTCAGAGGAACATTTTACACTATACGTGTTGTGATAAAACACTGTGTCATTTCTGTCACCCAATGCAGAATATTTTTAGGTCTTTGCACATTATGTGTAGTGATATTTGGTATTGCCTTTAATGTAACTTGCCATCTGTGTTCTAGTTTCTGAGCGTTGGCAGAACTGAGCAAAAAGCATTGGCCAAACTTCAAGGGGTTAAGATTTTTGCTAACAAATATGGACTATCTGATATGAAAACCATCATTGTTTGATATGTCAAATAAAACATTTGTCAATCAAAAGTCTTTAAGCATTGGGCTATGTGACATTTACTCTTTTATAAACCAACAAAGTCCCTAGTGGCATGCCTTTTTTCCTCTCATTTAAATAGTGGTAGGAGAACAAATCATACTTCAGGGCAAGTTGATAACTGCCAGTCACGATTCCAGTCTTGTTTACTATAATGAGGAGGGTAATAAATGCATCTGACCATTTCGGCTGGCATTTGCATAGATGAGTGATTTGTCCAGTCAGTCGCTCTCCAGTGATTTGGGCCTTTTTGTCAGCACAAAGAGCATTCAGTCTCTCTGGAATTTCCAGCAGCCAAGCTCTCATTAGCAAACATCCTTTACCATGAATGATTCAAATAATTACCACTGAAATAATAAACTGTTTCACAAAAACATTTTATTTGATGGCTCCAAACATCAACTTTTCTGAATTGTTGACATTCAAATAAGCCAGAGAGCTTCATTGTTAAGGAACAATGGCACTCTTGTTAAAGGGTGGGCATTGTTTTACCTCCAACAGACCTTTAAACTTGGCCAGCTATCAAATGCGTCCCTCAAACTGCCAGCCAACGTTCTGGGTAATCACAGGGCATGTACCAGATGGAGCAGTTAAAACTTTACATATTCAAACTCCAGGAAATATTCTTTAGATATTCTTTTGAGTTTGCAAACCTGCAGCTCCAGATTAATTAGCAGCCACTACTTGGTATCATTTTTGCACCTACTGGAGCTGTATGATATTAAATGTCCTTACTTACATGGAGCTGTTCAAGTGTGAGTCCTTTTCTGTAATGGTATTCTACGTGTATAATTAAGTGTTATTTGATATAGTTTTGGAGTTCAAACAAATGAGCAAGTAACAATTATACCTTATTATGATCTTCTCTAGTGCATACCCATAGGGTTGCTCTCAGTGCATTGCCAAATTCATAGCACCAGGCAGGCAGCAGTTCCTGTTAGCAACTTTTTTCACCCTCTGCGCCATGCATAATTTAGAGAGTTTTATTAATTTTGAACTGGTTTAATGTATGCGCATGTTCTAAAGATCTAGGTAGACTGTATGACTAAGTTTAGCTTTCACAGCGTAATTGTTTATGCATGTAAATGTCTGAAAAATATTTTGCTTCAAATCTTAAAAAGCTACGGTTTCATTTAAATAGATTAACTTGCACATTGCACCTTCTTCCTTACCTGCAAGGAAAAATTCAGGAAGGGAAAGAGTGGAATATATTTCTGTGCTTTACAAATTTCCTCATTACTTTGCTTTCACTTTCAAATTTAGACATGTTATATATAGCCAGAATGGAAAACCGTCAACAATACTGAAATACCTTGATGTTCAGACAAAATTACGACGTGGTACAGGAAAATCATGATCACTGGCAAGCAAAATGTAAAAGCCCTAACTTTGGGGAATATCACAAGGATATTAATAATAGCAAGTGGATTTTATAGACTCAATAACCACTTCATAGAAATCAGGGACATTAAAATTATCCTCCAAGATGGGCCTATATTGATGGTCACTTAAAATGGCAAACAATTCCTTAAGCTTCCATTTCTATCTTATAAAGATAGATGCAAGTTAGAAACATAATTTCTCATACTTAAAATAATTTACTTTATTTGGACCCTGTGTCCAAATTCTCTAGTTTCTCCTTTGCCACTAGCTCAGAAACTTTTACTGCAAATGGTGTGGATTTTTGTTTCCCCTTCTTAGTCTGCCTGCTCTGGCTGGTAATCATGGTCAAGACTACAGAGCCCATTTTTCATTTTGTTATTTGGCTTGTCAAATCAAAGGTCAGGAGATGATGAAGAAACCCCAAAATAGCCCAGGATTGGCAGATTTCCCCTCAAGTTTTCTAACAGAATTTGGTGCTTATGAAAGTGAGGGAATAAAGAACTGGCTATAGCCATAAATCATGCAGGCAAGAGCTTTCCAAGTTTTGCACAGTTTCACTGCCTAGTGCCCAGAGGCCCAGAAAAGAAAAGCAGGTTTCCTACCATTAATAGTGCCATCTTCGCGCTCTCAGGGCTGGGGGCGTGTAAGGACAGTTTTCCTGACACAGGCTCATCGTATATGATTGGAGATGTTGACAAGGAATAAGTGCAGCATGAACTCTTCAGCTGTGATCCCTTTCAGACATGACTTGATGTTCTATGGACATAGAATCAGAATATTAGTGCCAGAAGCAATATCAGGATCACAGCAAGCAGCAGAACTTGTCCTTGAATCCAGGTCTCTTGGCAGCACAGGCAATGTTCGCTCTGTTAGTGTTAGACCACAGTGCAATGCCCCTAAGGCCCGGACCTTACTTCTGAGTACCTTTCTCATTACAAGTTTACACATTTGAATTTTCTTTTATGTTCATAGAAGTAACTACACCCAGTGCTACTCTTGTTCAAGAGGTCTTTCAGTGGTGATGTCACTCTAGGTCCTCAGGCAAGAATCGTTCATGGATGCCTTATCAGTTCTTCCCAGGTGACTTGAAAGAGAATTTTCTGATGCTGTGATAACAGAGTAAAGGCGATATGCTCTTCTTAAAAAGCAGGTTTTTGTTTTGTTTTAACAAAATATTCCAGAGACTGCTACTATCAAGTTGCTTAGATGTTTTTAAGTCCAGATCTTCAACTCATGTGGTTTAAAGTATTGTTTTCACTTTCATTTGGAGGGGAGAGGAGCAAGCCACATGATTCCTTTTGAAACAGATAGTGCAATCTCTCGAGTTACCCACAATATTGATGTATTTTACATTGTGGTTTGGTTGTAGAATTTAGGCAAGCATTTTCTCTTTAACCACTGCACTGATAATATTGAATTTTCTTGAAGCTCTTTGAATGTGTACTTTCTCTCAGCTCTGAAATAGGTGCCTCTATTTCAGATTTCAGATCCTCTACCTGAAATATGTTTCCTTACCCTCTGCCCTTTCCATAGCTGTCGTTGTAGTTGTCAGCTGCCTTCGAGTTGGCCTCTGACTCACAGTGACCCCATACACAATGCAACAAAAATGTTCCCAGTCCTGGGTCATCCCCATGATCGGATTTTTGGAAGTAGATTGTCAGGCTTTTCTTCCTAGTCCATCTGAGTCTGGAAGCTCCACTGAAACAAGTTCAGCATGCTCTTCTGTAAGGAAATCAGGAAAAGTCCCAGTACATATGCCTTGCCCTAGCTTAGTTAGGATTGGCAAGAAATGTGTAAACTGAAAAGTTAGAGTTAGGGTGGGCAGGAAAATTTGCAACCAAAGTGTTGACATAACATAAAGTAACATGTGCCAAATCATAAAGAGGAACAATGTAAGTCAGAGAGAAATTTGGGTAAGCTCTGCTGTTAGAACACATATGCAATATAAAATAATCAGCTTCTATATTAGAATAAATAGTAATGTACAAATAGGATTGTTAAAGTCCTGGACTTAGGCCTTCAGACTTGCAAAATTTCATGCCATACTGACTGCTGGTTTACTAGTGGCACACATGCACAGACACGAACATACACACATGCACACATGCCCAAAGTGAACACATGCTCACAAGCACACATGTTCACACTTACACACACACACATATGCACATACATGCATTTGAGGGAGAGATTAGCTAGACAATACCAGGAGGGAGCCTCACCCATGAACATTTTAGCTGCTTTGAGATTGATTTTTCATTTACAATCTGATGTGGAAAGCCTCCTGATTGGGCAGCTCTTAACTAAAACAAGAAATTGGCTGATAGAACCACCTCCACTACTCTGAATTTCCCTGACAGTGGGAACTGCCTCTATTGTATCCTCAGTGTTTATTGGCACAAGACCTGGGACTTAGCAGGTGCTCAGTAAATATTGTTCTTGTAGTGAAATGATAGAGGGAGAAAGACAGAGTACACATGGAGGGAGAGGATGAGGGCAAGCTTTCTTATTCTTGTTCATTCCTCAACTACTTTCCGCAAACTCAACAGGCACCAGCATTTTAATTAATTCTTTTAGTACTTGGACACTCTCAGATGACCATGTTTATGTCTCTTTCATTTTGAAAGAGACGGATTTGAGTTCAAGTTTTCAGAGTTAGAATGACAAATCTTGCCTTTCCTAGCTTACTAAATAAATTTATAACCACGACCCTTCTGATAACTTCTGTTTGGCTCTAAATAGTTATCATGAAATAATTATAGATACTTTCTCCCATTATGTGGAATAATTGTCTCTCCCACCCCCGCCCCTGCACTTACTCACTAAGCTTTAATCATCACAAAAAATTTATTTATGCAAGGAAATAGCAAGTTATTCACTCAGCTCATTTTATTCACCATTGTCTTCTGATTTCTTCACACTACTTAATTTAGCACGTCAAGGTGAAATGATTAGTTTCTCTCACCTTGACACAGCTAGAGTCCACTGACAAAACACGGCCGTGCCTTTCCTGTTGGATACTTCCTCTCTAGTAATAGCTATTTCCTGAATTACTTATACTTTGGTTGGTGTTTCCAAGTCAGAATAAGCATGTGACCAGCAGGTAAATCTGGTAGATAAAAATATACAAATACAGCATCAAAGAAAATGCCATCTCTTGACATGGTAAGGCGTTGTTTCAGATCAACATCTGCTTTGACTCTTCATGATGATAAAGAAAAGCCCAATTAACACCCAGTTTAAAAAGATACAACTTCTTATTTATCTAAGATTCTACTGCTACAAACCTTGCCAGATTTACAATTCTAAAGACAACAGCTTTTTGTAAATGTGTTTTATTTGCAGTTATAATATCTACAGTTAAATCAGTTCTTTAAAAATAGAGCTGTAAACTATCTCCCAAACTGCCATATTTGAGTATTTAAAACAAAAGTGATGTAAATCATATTCTTATATCACATTTGGGTGGAACTGTGAATTCATCTAGTATATAGACTAATGTCCTTAGATAGAAAATCCTTTCCTAATTAAGATAGAGGTTGTTGTTAGGCCTTTGAATCAATTCTGACTCACAGTCACCCCATGTGACAGGGCAGAACTGACCCACAAGGTTTTCTAGGCTGTAATTTTTATGGGAGCAGATCGCCAGATCTTTTCTCCCACAGAGCCACTAGGTGGATTCGAATCACCAACCTTTCAGTTAGCAGCAGAGTGCTTAACCATTGCAACACCAGGGCTCCTTAAGCTGGAGGTTAGCCACCCATGTCAAGTTGATTTGGACTTATAGTATCCTTTTAGGACAGAGTAGAAGGAAATGCCCCATGGGGTTTCCACTGCTGTAATCTTTACAGAAGCAGACTGCTACCTTTTTCTCTGCAGAGTGGCCGGTGGGTTCAAACCAGCAACCTTTCAATTAGCAGCCAAGTACTTAACCACTGCACCACTAGGGCTCCTTGAGATAGAGGTTAAGATGTGTGATTTTATATTACAACTAGTTGCTCAACCCAACATTGTATATGTGCTTTACCATGATGGTATTCCCTGGACTTACCTTTCAAAGAGCTGTTACCTGTCTGGGCCTTGGGGCAAATGTGCAACAGTATATTATAGTCAATGAAAAAAGTTACACCTTCTTGACTCTTTAAGGATTCATGGGATAAAATTTGCCTACCCATTTTTTCAGCTCTCAAGTTTCTTGGGACCCTACTTTGCCCAATGAAATTATTTGCTGCCCTCCAGTGGGGACTTGTGTAATGGTGACAGGCAAAAGAAACATTTGCTGAAGCAAAATAGCTGTGGTATCAGGGTTAAATGTGAGGTAGTGCATCCAGGAAGTATGATTGGGTAAAGATTTTGTCTCTTTTGGCTTCTGTACAGCTAGATAAGCCTCGTAAGCATATTTATGGTTTCCTGTGTGATGGCTGCCTCAGTGGTTAAGAGCTCAGCTGATAACCAAAAGGCTAGAAGTTCGAATCCACCAGCCACTCCTTGGAAACCCTATGGGCAGTTCTACTCTATCCTATAGGGTTGCTATGAGTCAGAATTCACTTGACAGCAATGGCTTTGGTTTTTGGTTTGATTTTTTTTTTTTTATGGTAGTTATGGAGCTCTAGTGGGTTTTTTTTTTGTTTGTTTTTTTTGTCATATTTGGAAAACCAGAGGTACCTCAATGGAAGGTGCCCCACAATACAACCTGCCACCCATGACTGGTGGAACAGGTGGGCACTCACCAATCATGGCACCCAAGAATCCCCCAAGATTTGTGGTAATCATGTATCCCCACATAATTTTTCTCAAAATTCATACTACCAACCAAAAATTTAAATACACTCCCTGACTCAGCATGCTTCCATTAATGAAAATACATGGTATCAAAAAGAAAAAAAAATCAAAGCAGAAAATTATTGAGTTTTGAAAGGGCTTTAAGCCCAGAAACAACCATATAATACACTCTAGCTTACCTCTCAGTCTGGGTGAAAGCAGGCTGAATTTTGTCTTTTGAATTTTATTACTTCTTGTAGCCCTACCTGATTTCACCTTTTTGCAAGGAAACTAAGAGAATTTTTTCTTTTCATAAGAACTGAAAAGATCCTAGATGCTCTATGGGGCTTTGCTGTGGAAAAAGTCCTGTGAGTGAGGGTGTCTGTGCAGAAAAGGAGCACTGGACTGAGAGTCAGGAAACCTGAGTCCCAAGTGCAGCCTGTTCTGCTAATTGTGTGATTTAGGGTTTGTCTCTTAATTGCTCCCTAACTTTATGTCTTCATTGTTAAAATAGGAATACTAATAGCTGCTCTGCCTGCATATTTGTTATTGAGATCAAATGAGTTAATAAATGGGAAAGCACTTTGGAAAAGTTAAAAGTGCCACTCAAACATTAGTTATTCTTATTTGACTTTCATATCCTTCGGAAACCTCATTTATAATAAGGCCCTCCTGAAGAAGTAGCTGTTTCCTGGATCCCATGAAAGCTTAGTCTTTCCATTATCTCCTGTGGGCTCCTGTGGAAGTTCAGCAAGCTTCTCTGTCCCCTAGTGTGCTGTGCATGCATTACTCAAGGGGATCCCAGGACCAGCAATGGATGGTATGCTCTGCCCATGGTCAGCTCACTGAAGACTGGTTCTATACTCCTAAGATTAAAAATTCGTATGCTGTTTATAGTATTTGTCTGATTATAAAAGTCACACGCATTTGTAATAGAAAACTTTGAAATGACAAGAATGCACAACAAAAGGAAAAAATGTAAACTATCCATAAACCTACTCCCTAAACATAAGTATTGTTAATATTTTGATGTATATTCTTCAGGCCATGTATATTTGATAAAATACACATGTATTATAAACTGGTGTATCATTTTTTTAATCTTAACAATAGATTATGAACATTTGCCCATGCATTAACTACTCTAAAATGTGAATTAAAAAAAATACTTTTAGTTTTGGGTTTACAGAAAAACTGCACAGACAGAAAGTACAGAGCGTTCCCATATACCTCCTCTCCCTTACTCTCAGTTTCTCCTATTATTAACATCTTGCACTAGTGTGGTACATTTGTTACAACTGATGAACCAATACTGATACATTATTAACTAAAGGCCATCATTTACATTAAGGTTCACTCCCTGTGTTGTGTTCTATGAGTTTTGACAAATGTTTAATGTCATGTGTCCACCATTACAGTATCAGAACAGTTTCACCGCCCTGTAAATGCCCTGTGCTCCATCTATTCATCCCTTTCCTCCCTTTTCCCCGAACCCTGGGCAACCACTGATCTTTTTACTGTCTCCATAGTGTTGCTTTTTTCCAGAATGTCATATAGTTGGAATCATACAGTATGTCGCCTTTTTAGGCTGGCTTCTTTCACTTAGCAATATGCATTTAAGGTTCTTCCATGTCTTTTCATGGCTTGAGAGCTTGCTTATTTTTATGGCTCAATAATATTCCATTGGTATGGATATACCACAGTTTGTTTATCCATTCACCTATTGAAGGATATCTTGGTTGCTTCCAATTTTGGGCAATTATGAATAAAGCTGCTATAAACATTCATGTGCAGGTTTTTGTGTAGACATAAGTTTTAACTTATTTGGGTAAATTCATAGGAGTATGATTGCTTGATTGTACAGTAAGCCTGTGTTTAGCTTTGTAAGACACTGCCAGAATGTCTTCCAAAGTGGCAGTCCATTTTGTACTCCCTGGTACCAGCAACGAAGGAGAGTTCCTGTTGCTCCATACCCACACCAGCATCTGATGTTTTCAGTGTTTTGGACTTTAGCCACTCTAATAGGTAGGAAGTGGTACCTTGTTGTTTGAATTTGCAATTCCCTAATGACATGTGATGCTGAGCATCTTTTCATGTGCTTATTTGCCATCTATATATCTTCTTTGGTGAGGTATCTGTTTAGATCTTCTGCCTGTTTTGTAATTGGGTTGTTTTCTTATTTTTAAGTTTTAACAATTCTTTGTATATTTTGGATACAAGTCCTTTGTCAGATATGTGTTTTGCAAATATTTTCTCCCAGTCTTTGGCTTGTTTTTTCATTTTCTTTCATTCTTTTCACCATCTTTCACAGAGCAGAAATTTTTTATTTTAATCAAGTCCAACTTACCAGTTTTTTCTTTCATGGATTGTGCTTCGTTACAAAGTAATTTTTAATGGCTTTAAAACATTGCAAAAAATGCTATAACCTTTTTTTTTTTTTTTTTTACAATTCTCTACTGTTAAACAGAGGAGCCCTGGTAGCACAAAGGTTAATCACTCAGCTGCTAGCCAAATGGTTGGCAGTTCGAACCTACCCAACAGCTCCACAAGAGAACAATCTGGTGATTTGCTTCTGTTAGGATTACAGCCAAGAAAACCTTATGGGGCAGTTCTACTCTGTCGCATGAGGTTGCTATGAGTTGGAATCAACTCAACAGCACCCAACAACAACAACATTGTTAGACATTCAATTTTTGGTTTTTATAAGGAACGCTGTAATGAATGTCCATGGATATATATCTTTTTGTGTAGCT
Organism: Elephas maximus indicus; assembly: GCF_024166365.1. Classification (NCBI taxonomy): domain Eukaryota; kingdom Metazoa; phylum Chordata; class Mammalia; order Proboscidea; family Elephantidae; genus Elephas; species Elephas maximus. The sequence goes on from NC_064819.1 coordinate 163,795,496, forward strand.
TTCATTCCTCAAAGTAGAATTGCTGGATCAAAAAGAATGATTTTTAAAGATTTTGCTGTATTTATTAAAAACATCCTCCAGAATGTGTCAACTTATACTCCTACCGACAGCTGTTTGAGGTTGCCTATTTCCAAGATTCTCACCAACAACAGGCATTGTCATTGCAAAATTGTATTTGTCAATCTGAAGGTAAAAAAGTATCTCATTGCTATTTTAATTTGTATTTTCAACTACCAAGCTCTGAATTTCTTGTTTATATATGTTTATTTTGGATTTATTCTTTAGGGATATAAAGGAAAGACTTTCCCTCTTAAAAAATATTATTATAACTGTTAAAAAAATTTCATTGTTAAAATCTTATTTTTTTATATGGTAGATATTTTATGATACACACTTTACCACAAGTAGAATATACATCATGTCCTGCAGGTTCCACTATCACTGACACGTCTCCATTGCTTCACTTTTCATGATTCTTGGAAAACCCCAGAAACATGGAATTTTTATAGGAAGCTAGAATTTAAGTCTGAATTAGCTTTATATAAAAAAAACTTCTCAGAATCTTTAATAGAGAAGATTATGAAAGGCATCAAGATAAATGATATTTTAGTAATAAGATAATGTTGTCGTTGTTGTTAGGTGCTGTCCTGTCAGTTCTCACTCATAACTACCCTATGCACAACAGAATGATACACTGCCCAGTCCTGCGCCATCCTCACAATCTTTGCTACGCTCGAACCCATTTTTGTAGCCACTATATCAATCCATCTTGTTGAGGATTTTCCTCTCTTTCACTGACCCTCCACTTTTCCAAACATGGTGTCCTTCTCCAGGGGCTGGAACCTCCTGATAACATGTCCAAAGTACATGAGATGAAGTTTCGCCATCCTTGCCTCTAATGAACATTCTGGCTTTACCTTTCCCAAGATGGATTTGTTCATTCTTCTGGCAGGACATGGTATATTCAATATTCTTTATGTACACCATAACTCAAAGGTTTCAATTCTTCTTTTGCCTTCCTTATTCATCGTCCAACTTTCACATATATATGAGGCAATTGAAAACACCATGGCTTGGGTCAGGCACACCTTAGTTCTCAAAGTGACATCCTTACTTTTCAACACTTTAAAGAAGTCTTTTGCAGCAGATTTGCTTAATGCAATATGTTGTCTGATTTCTTGACTGCTGCTTCCATGAGCATTGATTGTGGCTCCAAGTAAAATGCAATTCTTGCCAACTTCAACATTTTCTCCATTTATCATAATGTTGCTAATAAGATAATAAACTAAACCAAACCTGTTGCCTTTGAGTCAATGCCGACTCATAGTGACCCTATAGGACAGGGTAGAACTGCCCTATAGTATGTCCAAGGAATGCCTGGTGGATTCAAAGTGCTGACCTTTTGGTTAGCAGCCGAATTCTTAACCACTACTCCTCTACAGTTTCCAATAAGATAACAGTATCTTCAAAATAAGTAAGTTTAATTTCATTACGTGGATTTTTGCCCAGCCTTAATTAACTACTTGTACTCCATGATGGCATGTGGCAGGTACAAAGTAAATATTTGTTAGATGATTGAATTAATGAGGGAGTTATTTACTATTTTTTCTTTTCTAATAGAAGCATGTAACATCTGATTCTATTCTAAACCATTTTAAATTAGTTACTATAATCCAATCCGTTCCTATGCTCAATGTAATCCTCCTTTACACTCTTCTCTGTTAATGATAAATTTGACTTTTTTCTTCCAAGATCTTCTGAAGGACCATCATACTGGAAATTATTGACTAGCTAAAGGTTCAAGGGATTGCACTTCTAATTCCCTAACTAATTCAATGGCCAACTCTTGGCTGAGTTTCAAAGTACCAAGGGAGAAAATTAGGGAAGGTATCATTCACAATCTCTCCAAGTCAGATGGAGGAGAAATGACATGAAAGCTCCCTATTTATTCTTAAAAAGAAAAAATTAAAAAAGCACACAATATATTTTATTGTATACGTATAAGTTAGTATATGTACAACAAAACATTTGCCATTTCAACATTTTTTTTACATGTATAATTCGGTGAGATTAATTACATTCATCATGTTGTACAACCATCACCACTACTCATTTCCAAATTTTTCCATCATTCTATTCCTTGGTTTAATTAACAGTTGCCATAGAAAATTTGCCACAAGTTAGCCTTGGAAAATTCACTGTTTATTTTTCAGCTTGTTACCCCAGGAGGCTTTTTGATCTTTATTTTCTTTGACTGAGACCAACCTTGATCTACTCTCTACTTTTGTCCACTCCCAGTGAAAGTATCATTTTTTAATGAATGTTCATTTTGTGGTGGTTGTTTGTGAAGAGGCAATTACTGAAAGATCTGTCAATCTGTCATAACATTTTTGATACAGTTAAAAAAGAGTTAAAAATTTTTTTCTTCAAAAAGACCAGTACAAAAGTACTCCTACACATACTAGCCTTTTGGATGCCTTGAATATTTTCATGAATGAAAGCCCTTTTGGTTATTTTCATAATAAGAGAAATTCTTTCATGGAAAATTCAGACCAACAAAGGAAGCTTTCAGATTGCAGTTCTAACATTTTTCAGCAGAGTTGACCAAACATGAATTCTAAATTGACGTATTATGAAACACAATTAATAAGGTTTCAAAGACTGGTTAACACTGCAAAGATTTTTGAAACAGGCCTCTCCTTTATATAGCTATCTTTCTGGAAGTTCATGGATCATGAGAGGACATGGAATTTGAAAGCCTCTGGTCATTCTCACAATAGCCACAGCTAACAGAGAGCTGGGCAGCGAGGGCCAGTCACTTCCTGTAGAATCATTTGTGATGAACTGTCCCTGCTGCCAGTACAGAAGTGGGGGAGCCCTTATACTGCCTAACCAGGCAGAGTTATTAAAAGACTGCACTGGTATTGTGAAAGGTTAATTGCTAATGGATAAACAATTTAATTCAAACAATTTCTGTTGAATTCCTACTTTGTATAAGCCACCAAGATGGTAGTGTTGGCAGCTGTGCCATGGGCAATGGTTGTGGTGGTGATGAAGGTGGTGGTGCTGATGTGTGTGTGAGGGGAAGGGAGTTACAAAGAGGAATGACCTAGTCTGTGACCTCAAGTGTGGTGAATGTTGTAATAGAGGCACAGGTAATGTGGGAACAGAGAAATGGGAGACATTTATTCTAAAGATAGGGAAGAGGTATGTGTCACCCAGAGGGAGCCCAGTGGCTCTAGTGTCAGTGTTCCAGAAATCAAAATTAAACTCAATGGAGAGGTAGAGAACAGTTTGAGAAAGAAAGAGGTCTTGTAGGTGGCCAAAGGAGTGTAGCTTAGACAGAGTAAGAATGGCTATGGCTATACAGTCACAGAGAAGACACAAGTCTACAGGGCTAATTGCCTACACAAGCCACAGCCTCATCTACCCTGAGACCAGAAGAACTAGATGGTGCCTAGCTACCATTGCTGACCATTCTGATCGGGGTCACTGTAGATAGACCCTGATAGATCAGGAGAAAAACACGGAACAGAACTCAAATTTATAAAACATCCAGACTTACTGGACCAGTTAAGACTAGAGAACTCCCTGAGACTATCACCTTAAGATACTCTTTAAACTTGGAACTGAAACTATCCCTTAGGGTCATCTTTTAACAAAATAACAGATTAGCACACAAAATAAAAGATATTACCTGTGAGTACGGTGCTCCATTTAAAAATCATTTATAGGAGACCAAAATGTCAACGATACTCTAAAGCAAAGGTGAGAAGATAAGGGGGCAGGGAAACTAGAGCAGTGGAAATGAGACAACCAGAATGCAAATTAAAGAGAATGTTGGCACACTGAAAAAAATGTAACTAATGCCACTGAAAAATTTGTATAGAAATTGTTAAATGGGAACCTATTTGACAATTTGCTATGTAAATTTTTACCGAAAACACAATAAAATATTATTAAAACAACAACAAAAAAAAGAATGACTATAGAGTCAGTGACATAATGAGAAAGAATGAGAGCAAGAGAGAGCGAGCTCAATGTAGAAGACCTAGAACTTGGAACAGCTCGAGGCACTCAGTGAGATTTAACTTCTTCCAAGTTCATATCTATAATAATCTATCTACATAAAGAATGTTCGCTCCATCACTAGATCGTGAGCTCTGTGGAGGCAGACAGTTTGTCTGTTTTGTTCAGTGCTGTGTCTTCAAGCCCTAAGAGAGTCCCTGGCACTACTAAGTATACAAAAATCTTAGCAGAAACAATCTCATAGATGACTTACAGAACTAGAAGCCAGGCCTGTGTTCCAGAGACTGGAGTTTGAAGATGTGCCCTCCACAAGATATCAGGAGGTAGCATAAATCTGTGAACAGCAAACTGCAAGAAGTATGTAGGATTATAGCAGAATGTTCCTTAGAATTTTTTTATTCCCCAAGAATTGGCATCTAGGATCCAAGACTGAAACTAAAGAGGAATGAATTAATTACTCTTCCATATTATAAAGACAGTAGAAAACAATTAGAAACAAACACTTCCTTAGAGCTTATTAAGAGTTGGCCAAATTGGCACTACTACTATAGTAGAGGGGGATTCAAAGGAATCACCAGAGAAGTCATCAGCTCACGGGGGAGTACTGTGTGGGTTTGCTTTTTCTGGGTAGGAAGAGGAGCCTTCCTACTAACCCTCAACTCATTTCAGCTAGGAGAGGCAAGGTGGGTGTTGCTATTCTATGCTGTCCAGAAGCCTTATCTTTCATTGTCCTGATTCTGCTTCACCTGTTTATCTGTTTTGCAAGTCAATGATTCATTCAACAAACTTCTATTTAACCTATACTACATGCCAGGCCATGTGCTGGCACTGGGTATACAAAGGTGAACAAGACAACCACAGTGTCTGCCTTGTGGCAGAGCCACACTAGAACATGCTGGGCTGGTTGCTTGCTTGTATAAATTATACACTAATTGCACTGAGTTGCCCTTTCTATGTCTGCATTGGTTCAAAGTCCAGGCTTTATGCACACTTTTTTGCCTTATGTAATAAAGACATTGGGGCAGTTATATTGCTCTATTTGTGTTCCTTTTTGCAACCACATAGTCCCTAGGAATGGTGATAGGCTAGAGAAGGGCTTGGCAAACTTCCTGTAAATATTTACTTCCACATAGTAAATATTTTAGTCCTTGCAAACCATACAGTTTCTCTCACAACTACTCAACTCTGCGGGTATAAGGCCAAAGCAGCCAGAGATAAAAAGTAAATGAGCGAGCATGGTTGTGTTCCACTAAAATTTTATTTATGAACACTGAAATGTGAATTTCACATGATTTTCAAGTCTCACGAAGTATTATTTCCCTTCTGATTTATTTACAAACATTAAAAATATACCAACTATTCTTAGCTGTTGGTTTGGCTCAAAGGTCATAGCTTGCTGACCCCTAGGTTAGAGGTACAAAACTTTATATGAAAATTAATTTGCATATTCCTCCTACAAAATGCCTGCTACTCGTTAGAGTCTGTGTGCCCCTCGCCATGAATGTCTGTGATGCCCGTGATAAGATGAGATTTATAATTCTCCCTCGCTTTAGGTTTTACATATTTCCTGGGCTGACTGTGATTTTGAACACTCTCTTCCCTTCTTACTCAGTTCTTCCCCTGTGGAATCTCTTCTAATGTCATCCAGTTACCTCTCGGGTTAAAACTGTTCTGCTGGCCTGTATGTTCCGCTGTTTCAAGCTGACATAACATCCCCTGGAATGAGCTGTGCTCCTTCCCACCTCAGAGCCTTTGCTTATGCTATTCTTTTGGCCTGGAATACTCTCCCAGCGACAGCCACCCTTCCTTCACCAGGCTAACTCCTCTTGATTCTTCAATCAGTTCCAATGCCAGTTCCTCAGAGAAGCACCAGGTTATGACTATTTTTGTAATGTTTTGATTAATGGTGGTCTCCCCTTCTAGAAGGAAGAGCAACAGCTCCTGGGCTCTCTTCTCACCATTGCCTCCCAGTGCCTGGCACAGCGGTCTGTGTGGAGTTGTGGGCCGGTGGTCAGGAGGGATGGCCCTGGGGTCAGACTGCCTATTAGGACACTGGCTCAGCACCTTCCAACTGCGTTACCTACCTAAGCTTCAGTCTCCTCATCTGTAAAATGGGATAAAAAGCTTATGCACTTCATAGTGTTACTGTGAAGATTAAATGAGGTAATACATATAAAGGGCATGGATTACTGCCTGATACACTTTATTATCCTCAGAATGGTCAGCAACTGTTTCTATGATTGGCAGTCAGTAAATATTTGCTAAATTGAATTGAGCAATAAATTGAATTGAACAAATTTATTATATTACATTGAATGATAATTGAATATAATCAATAACATATATTATTTCATTCAATTCTCTCAACCACCCTGGGAGGAAGGTACTGCTACTAACTCTACTGATAGGAGGACTGAAGTATAAGAGGTTAAGTAACTTGCTCAGGGTCACACTGAAAACCGGTGGTAAAAACAAGTTCTGTACTTAAAAAAATATTAAGGAGCTTCTAAGATCATTATTTATGTTATTGATTTCCAAAGGGCTTGTTTTATATATTTTTTTATCTTTAATACCCTCTTTTCTGGTCAAAAACAAAAGTTAGCCAAATAGCATCATCTGGTATGAAAACACTTGTTTTATATAGATATGTACTGAAACTAGGTAATTAAAAAAAAATCAAATAATGGAAGGAAACTCTTCTATGGTCACATATACTATTTCCCATAATTCAATAAAGTATGTCATTTGCTTCAATGTCATTCTTTTTGCTGTTACTGGGCACTTGCAACGTTAGAGGATACCTTAAACTCTGCCAAGACCTTGAAAAGCATAAACACTATAGCACTGATGTAAATATAAATCACTTAAAATATATCAAAGTAGGAATTCTAGAGAAAGTTTGATTGAGGGAAAAACATAGACTTCTATATTTGGCTATATTTATTTCTACCTATGTAAATAAGTAACTATTCATACTCATAAATATTTAATTTGGCAATAGTATAAAGTTGGATTCTTACCTTTGAACAGAGCTTACATATTGCTCACCCACTAACTAAAAAAAAGCTTTAATGAGCCCACTTTTTAACCCAGCATTTTAACCCAGAAAACCAATAATTTTGCCAGTTGTCTAAACAACACATAGGTCAGTATTGGACAGTATTCTACTTGCTGAATGCCTAGAGGGGTTTAGGAGGCAGAGAGGTTAGGAGCTTAGGCTTGTGAGTTAGATTGACCTGGATTCGAATCTTGACATGACTTAGCCAAGATATTTAAGATGCATAAGCGTCAGTGTCTCCATCTATAGAATGAGATAATAATACTATCGACCTCCTAGAATTACTGTAACCATCAAATAAGATAATGCTTGTGAAGGGCTCTACAAGTTAATGATTATTATTGCTAATCTGCATTAAGAAAAATAATTTCCATGGTTACTGGTGGCTCCCAAATAGCACTTGGTAAATGTTCAAAGTACTATTGTTGAATTGAATGGAAAAGCAAAAGGGAAACTAATTAAAATCAAACAATGTAGGCCTAGTATGAGCTGCCATTTAGTCTTTTCCAAGCTTATCCAGAAGTTGGTTGCATAATACTCACCCTGGGGAGATTTTTAAAAATTAGGGTTCTGCTACTCTGAAGATTCTGACTCAGTAGGTCTGGTACTGGGCTGTGAATTCATATTTTTAAAAGTCCCCAAAGGGATTCTGATGGACAGCCAGGTTTGGGAACACGGCCCCAAGTGCAATTTTTAATTCAGTAAAAATTTCCCCAGCATTTCTACTGGCTAGATGAACCCCCAGCAGATGAAAATCTGCTCCCAGGAGTTCCCTGGTTAAAGAATGTCCACATCACATCTATAGGTTCATTCAAGAAGTGACCTTTCCAACTATCTAAAGGTTTGACCAATGAAAGAAACCATTGGGATGAGTACCTGACCCTGAACATTTTCTAAGGTGTCAGCTCCTCCCAACCAGAGAATTGGAACAAGTGGCATGGAGTTAAAAGAAAACTCAACTTTCTCACCATCCTTATTGTATTTCTGTTCTTTTATATCTCTGTGTGCCATCTAGTTAAAAAAAAAAACCAAACCCACTAGGGCTCCCTAATAATCCACCAAACCAAAAACCAAACCCCATTGCTGTCGAGTCTATTCTAACTCATAGCAATCCCCATAGGACAGAGTAGAACTGCCCCATAAGGTTTCCAAAGAGTGACTGGAGGATTTGAGCTACTGACCTTTTGGTTAGCAGCCGAGGTCTTAACCACTATGACACCAGGGTTCCATCTCATACAAAGGTAGTAGGTAATTTTCATTGACTAATTTTTTAATTACTGTAAGCTTGGAAAGAAATCAACCTCTCATTATAACAGCCCATAATACCTATCACCTATGGGTTGTGAATTTAGCCAGTGAGGTTTACTTAACATGACTCCTCACTGAATCCTATGAAAATTTTATTTTCCCTCACCTTCATGTCTCCTTTCTTTTTCTAGCCATGTATTTTCCTCAGTGAAAGTGTCCCACTCTTCTCTCCTGCTCTCTAACACCTTCAGACATGCCACGGAGTCACATGCTACAAGATATAAATAACTGAAAAACATTAATCTCTGTGGTGGCAGAGAAGCTGCTGTCGCATATTTTTTTTCTTTCTGGAAACCTGCCTTTGGTGTGACAGTATACTACAGCAGTTTGAAACATTTTCACAAAACATTTCTGAGTAAAGCAGGGAGAGGGAACAGGGAAGTTGAGATACTGCTGTGGCCCTCACACATCAGTTTATAACTTGCCTAAATATTTATTTGTCATATGTCAACAAGGCTTAAACGTAAACCAACAATTCATTTCAATTCAGATCTGGGTTCTCTAAAGTACTGTTTTGAAAGTTGCTTGGTGCTTACAAACTTTTATTCCTTTCTGACCGTGACAATATCTGTTATTTACATATTTAGGGTATTGTTTAGGAAAGGAATTGAAGTTGTAAATGCCAGCATAGCAGGCAGTGTAACTGTTTTTCCCCACCATTGTATCCCCCATGCTTAGCACAATGACTGGCAATAACAGGTGTTTAAAATATATTTTAATTAATCAATGAAGATACACTTTAGAAAGGTGGGTTGGAGGACTAAAGAGGCCTTGGGAAGGCCATTCTGAGGTAAAGAGAACCCCACATAGATGGAAGATTCTTTTCTGCCAACACACACACACATAAGCATAATGAGATGAAGAGGACAATACAACAATTACCAATAAAAGGAATTATGTCCCTCTTCCCTTTCCTGGCCCAGGATATCAAGGGGAGTATAAGTCGGAATTGACTCGAAGGCACTGGGTTTTGGGGTATAGATGATATAAGAAGCTTGGTGGTGCAGTGGTTAAGCGCTTGGCTGCAAACTGAAAGGTTGGTGGTTCAAATCCACCAGCCACTCCTCAAGAGAAAGATGTGGCAGTCTGCTTCCATAAAGATTACAGCCTTGAAAACCCTATGGGGCATCTCTACTCTTTCCTATAGGCTCGCTGTGAGTCGGAATTGACTCAACGGCAGCTGATATAGACGATACATGTGGTTACTTGCTGTCGAGTCTATTCTGACTCATACATGCTGTCTTAGTCATCTAGTGCTGCTGTGACAGAAATACCACAAGTAGACGGCTTTAACAAAGAGAAATTTATTTCCTCACAGTAACGTAAGCAAAAAGTCCAAATTCAAGGCATCAGCTTCAGGGGAAGGCTTTCTCTGCCGGCTCTGGAAGAAGGTCCTTGTTCTCTGTCTTCCTATGGTCGAGGAGCTTCTCAGGGGAGGGGACCCTGGGCCCAAAGGATGAGCTCTGCTCCTGGTGCTGCTGTCTTGGTGGTATAAGGTCCCCAACTCTCTGCTTGCTTCCCTTTCCTTTTAACTCTTGAAAGATAAAAGGTGGTACAGTCCACACCCCAGGGAAACTCCCTTTACCTTGGATCAGGGAGGTGACCTGAGTAAGGGTGGTGTTACAATCCCACTCTAATCCTCTGAACATAAAATTACAATCACAAAATGGAGGATAACCACACAATACTGGGAATCATGGCCTAACCAAGTTGATACACAACTTTTAGGGGGACGTAATTCAATCCATGACACGTGCTTTAAATGGAAGCTTCCTGGAATGCCCCCCTCCCCCATTGCTCTGAGGATAAAGTTTTAACTCACCGTGGTTTACAAGAACCTTCACGATCTAGCCATGCCTACCTGTCTAGTTTCAGACTCATTGCCACTACTCCTTCACAAGTGTCCTATATTCCAGTCTTAATGAATTTCTTTCCCATTCTTTTGCCTATGGGTCTTGGCATGTACATACCATCTGCCACGAAAATGTTTCACTTCTTGTGTTGTTAGCTGCTGTCAAGTAAATCCCTGACTCATGACGACCCTGTGCACAACGGTACGGAACGCTACCCAGTCCTGTGCCATCCCCACGATCAGCTGTGGATTGCACTGCTTCGATCCACAGGGTTTTCACTGGCTCATTTCTGGAAGTAGACCCCCAGGCCTTTCTTCCCAGTCTGTCTTAGTTTGTAAGCTTTGCTGCATACTCTTCAGCATCATGCAGTTATTGTTGTCAGGTGCCGTGGAGTCGCTTCCAACTCATAGCAACCCCATGCACAACAGACTGAAATACTGCCGGGTCCTGCGCGATCCTTACAATTGTTGTTATACTTGAGCCCATTGTTGCAGCCACTGTATCAATCTATCTTATTGAGGATCTTCCTTTTTTTTTTTTTTTTTTTTGCCAACTCTCTACTTTACTGAGCATGATGTCCTTCTCCAGGAACTGATCCCTCCTGATAACATGTCCAAAGTTTGTAAGATGAAGTCTCACCATCCTTGCTTCTATGCAGCATCCTGGCTGTACTTCTTCCAAAACACATTTGTTCATTCTTTTGGCAGTCCATGGCACATTCAATATTCTTTGCCAACACCATAGTTCAAATGCATCAATTCTTCTTCGGTCTTCCTTATTCATCCCAATTTTCACCTCCTAACTTGGCTAATTCCGTTTCTTCCTTTAGGTATTTGCTTAAGTATCATTTCCTCCAGGAAGCTTTCCTAGGCCTTTGGATTGGGTTCAGCACCTATGTTTTCTCATTATAGCACCTCCTATATTGTACTGTGATTACTTGTGCAGTTGCCTGAGCTAGGCCCTCTGCCATGACTGTGAGTTCTATGGGACATTGGCCCTGCCTGTGTTGTACAACATTCTTTCTTCAACACTGAACACTGCCCAACACATAAGCAATAAATATTTACTGAATAAATGAAGAGAAGAAGAAAAAGGAAAAAAAAAAAAACCAGCCTGAACAAGTAGAAAAAGAACATACCAATAGAGAAGTGGTGGGTACATTGAGTCTGTGTTGTCTTGGTTTTCCTGGCTCCTCTAAGATCCAGATGGAGTCCCAGAAGATCTGCAAAGGTGAACACAGAAGAAACTGAGCCCAAAGTTATGTTTGGGAAAGGAAATAAAAAGCCATTGCTGATAAGGTTAACAGGTTTTGAAAATCAAAGTCTATTTGTAGTTCATATACTCGTTACTAGCTCTACATGTTATGAAGTTGTTTTTAGCAGCCATCAAGTTGATTTCGATTCACGGCGACCACAAGCGTGCAGAGTAGAACTGCTCCATAGGATCTTCGAGGCTGTGAACTTTTGGAAGCAGATCGTCTCTGGGTAGGTTTGAACTGTTAACCTTTACGTTAGTAGTCCAGCGCTTAACCATTTGCACCACCCAGGGAATCCCTGTTACAAAGTAGTTCTTATTAAATAAAAGGCTCATTTAACATTGCATAAAAGTTCTTTCCCCTTTTTCAGTTTTATCTTGAATTATGGAGAAAGAGGAATATGCCAACCAATATGATTCCATGAGACTATTTCCTAGGAAATTCATGAAACAAATAGCTTGATTTAGGGGTACAAAAATAACCAGCAGGGGAGTTTTCAATTAATTCTAAGATCCATATTTTAAATATGCTGCTCATTTAAGCTAGAAACTATTACTTTTGGTCTCCACTATTGGTAATCCTATCTTGAAAGCTCACGTGCTCAGGGTGATATTGCAACAAAGATTATTTGCTTCCTTGGCTAAAAAGGGGAGGGGGAATCCAGTCATAAATTATAAAGGCAGGCTAATTCACTTTTTATTTTCTGACTGGCTTAATTTCCTCACTCCGCTACAATGTGGTGTTAGGTTGTGGCTCTCCTGTGTACAGACTTTCAGCTCCACTCTGTGAATTCAATGGTCTATGGTCCAGAGAGGCAGCAATGAGAGAGCTGACAAAAGCCCTGGGTACCTGGAACACTAGCGGGTCCCATGAGACCTGGATACTCACCTGCTACCTGGCTAGAGTTATTTATTTGAATTTTGTTTCCCACGTTTTTTCATCTACAATGGGAAAATTTCTTCTGATTTCTTACAATCTATCTCTTATTGAAATTTTTATGCAGCCTGAGTATTTTATATTACAACCATTTTGTGTGGAGCCCTGGTGGCACAGTGGTTAAAAGCTTGGCTGTTAACCAAAGATTAACAGTTCGAATCCACCAGCCACTCCTTGGAAACCCTATGGGGCAGTTCTACTGTATTAACCAAATCTTTCTATTATATAATTGGTCAAGGGCTTTGTGAATAAAAACTGATCATTCAGAGACTTAAAAAGAGAGAGAATCCTAGCAAAAAGCATTCATTTGATAGGGGAATCTATTTTCTACAATAATCCATTTTATACTACTGACTGCTTCATTAAAGGGAAAAGATGACGTTCAATAATTATTACCAAGGCACCTAACACACAGATATTCAATTAATACTCACTGATACATTATTCTAAGCTTACTTGGCATTAATCAAATATCCTTTATCAGCCTATGATAATTTTCATCTATCAGATATGTGGTTGGTCAATAAAGTTTAACTGATATAAAAATCAGACAAAGTTAAACATCAAAAAAATATATGGAGGTTCAAGAAATTGAAAGATGGAGTAAAAGCATGTATTAAAAAGTTGCTAGTAATTTTTTTTTTTAGTAATGCATTAAATGTCATACCTTTGAGATTACCTTGTTTCTTAATTAGAATTCCTCAAACATGTGAATTGAACTTGTCCTCACTAAGAACCACACCCTAGGCAAATTCAGAGCATAGAAGTGAATTATTTTCTAGTTAATGGAGCATGTAAGTTTATCTTAATATTCAAGGTTATGATGGGTGAAATGTAAACTGAAAAGTTTCCCTTTTTATCATGGGTCATGGTATAATAGCAGTACTTACTTTATGAAATAAATGTCCAGTTACCATAAAACAAATGGAAAGTCATTATATTTTACTTGGTTTTTGTATGCAGTCTATGAAATATGTTGCCTTACAAATTGGCATGCTGTAGTACTTTGTGTTTTTAGTTAGGTTTAGGGAACCCAGCCTTATCTTTTCCTTATTACAAACTGCATGGGCTTCATTCTAACAGTGATAATTTGGTCTTTCTCATCTCTGAACCTTTGCATAAACCATTCTCTCTCCTTAAAATGACTTCTTCCTTTTCCTCACCAATCCATGAACGTTTTCTCCTTCAAGACATATTAGAAATTCATCTCTCCTACATATGCCTTCCCTATCACTTCCTTTAATCATTTATTTTTATACATAATGTGAAGTTTGGGTCAGTTATCTTAATTGGTTAGATAACCCAAGTAACAAATGAGTCGCTTATCTCTGCCTGAGATAAGATTGCTAGTCTCAGCTCTCTACTCTGTGCTTGTTTATTGCAAGAGGGGAGGTGGGGACACAGGGAAAGAACTAGTTAGGAGCATCTGAGTGTGTAGCTCAATGCTAGCTTATCACCCTTGGAACATGGTTTGCATTATGTGTCAATATTACCCTTTTACTTTAGTTGTTCTTAGTAACCGTATGTCTATTTCATTTGTATTTTCCTGCCTTCACCATTAAGTTCTATTTTATTTCTTCCACTTATGGCGAGTCTCTTGAAACCAACACTGTTAGAATTATTATGCACTTCTATGAGGAGCAGTGAGAATACACTGGTTGATGATGCCGGGGTCACAAACTCAGTTGCCTTCAGGGCCCAGGCAAAGTGACATAATGCACAAAGAGGCGCAGCGTGAGACAGGGAGCAGAGGCTGTGTAAACTGGAGGATACCTGCCCAGCCTAGGGGCATTCAAATTCAAAATTTCAGAGTACCCCTGCCAGTCCAAGTTGGCCTTCCAGCCTCTAGTTTGCAACCCCCAATGCCCTTATTTCCTGCCCGAGCCTGTGAGGTATGTTGGTGGTGACACGGTGATTAGCTACATTGGTGAAGGAATTAAAATACAGAATGGTAACTTTATGAAAGTCACACAGGAAATCAGGTTCACTGACATGTCTTGTTCAAAGAGAATAGCTAGGAAAAGGATAGAATAAAATTTATTATCTAAAACCTAGAAGCAAATAAGTAAGACTAATTATTTTAAGGAAAGGTAATTTCTAATATTTGAATGCAGTTTTTTAGTACATTTAATAAGTTTTAAAAACATAATTGAATCAGTCCCTTTTACTGTGATTTGGATGCGTGCACACACACATATATACATATTTTTAATCATATTAAATTACAATTACCTTGGGAAATTTGGCATCTGATCCTTCCTAAAAGATTTTGACTATATGTGAATTATCTTGCTTTACAGAAAAGCTAGTTTTAAGGGGAATGTTGTCCCTTTCCTAGATGCTCTACAATTTTTTTTTCCAGGATTACTCTTCATTTACCATTACTATTATTATTATTATTTTTATTATCTTACAGGTGAAAAGAAGGGTGGGTAACAGATCCTAGAACCCACTATTTAATGTGAATGCTTTGAAATTTTTTATTCATTTCTGCTACAAGCTGGGAAGTACGCAAAGCATATTCTGCAAATCAAGCCCGTTAAAATTCCACTGCAAAGCGTAGACTTGACTGACTGCAAGTGGAGCTGTCAGCTCGTACAGGCATCACTGTCAAAGGGCCGTGTCATCTGTCAGTGTCGGTTCCAGCTCACTGTTCCACATAGAGGGAATGCACTGTTGCCTCCCAATTGATAACACGCTGCCAGAAGCATGTTACTTTCTCATCCGTCTTCTTGTAGCTGTCAAAAATGGAATCCATTAATTAGTTTGTTCTCGCAAATTTTAGTTGTTCTGAAGACATGTAAATTTCAGAGTAAGACAAATAAAAATCCCAACCCAAAGCCATGATGCCAATAAGGGCTCAAAATCCTAAAGTGGCAGCTGTTACTGACAGTGACGAAAACTGACCAGCTAAACTCTGCCTTAAGTGAATGTAATGATGTGGCTAGTTTCCCATCCCTTTTAATGAGAGCAAGTTTCCCAAGGTGGCACAGGCAACGGGGAGGCTGAGACGAAAAGGCAGGAGAGAAGCTCTGGACACTGCCCTAACTAGTTAGGCAGTTTGACACAACTTAGGGAGTCTGGTTGCTGCTGCTGCTGCTGCTGCTGCTACACAATTGCCTTTTTGTATTTTATTCCTCTCCAGTGGCTTTCAAAAAAAGTTTAATGGGCTTTATTTCCCTCATTTTGTGGGTCCCACAAAGCATATGCAATTCTGTAAACTCTATGTACTTTAGATAGGGTGCCTCATGTGTAATTCACTTCAGCACACCAATATACCGTATATCTATAAATTGAAGGAATGTTCTATAGGAAAGTTGAAACAAATATATTGAACAATCTTCATAGCTGATATAGTATACTGCAAAAATGAGCACGTTTCAGCTTAACCCAATTTTTTTTCCTTTGCAGCTTTTCAAAGACAGTGATAAAGGATTGCACTGACACTGAATTATTTTATTCTATTCAATCCAATAAGCATTTATTAAGTGACTACTCTGTGTAACTCAGTGTGCTAGGAACTCTGGGAAATACAAAACTCATTAAAATACAGCCTTGGTCCTCTAGAAGCTCACGCTTTAGAGGAAGAGGCGGGTACATACACGAAGAACCTACCCTGGTGGCATGGTGGTTAAGGGCTATGGCCACTAACAAAAAGCACAGCAGTTCGAATCCATCAGGTGCTCCTTGGAAACCATATGGGGCAGTTCTACTCGGTCTTATAGGGTCTCTATGAGTCAGTGTCGATTCAATGGCAATAGGTTTGGTTTTTGGTGTGGTTAAACCAAAGCCCTTTGCTGTCGAGTCAATTCTAACTCATAGTAATAAATAATGGACCATGGAAGAGGGGAAAGAGAGATGAGTTCCAACCTGGGACTCCAAGAAGTGTTCCTGGAGGCGGCAGCATTTGAGCAAGGCTTTGAAGGAAGGGCTGGTCTTCACATAGCTGTAACATCCTTGATTTTGAAGGATGTACCATGTGTGGAGGAAAAACTATATAGTAAAGGAGTTGTCTGCAAATAACCAGGAACAGCTTTGGATTCAGAAGGACCAGCAGGAGGGCTGGGTCAGCACGGTGCAGGGAGGGCTCAGGATGGAGATGTCCTCCTAAGTATTTCCTTGTAGTTTACCAAAGCCAACAAATAAGGAGCACCCAACACATAGGCTACTCATGGAAAGATTGGCAGTTCAAGTCCACCCAGAGGTGCCTTGAAAGAAAGGTTGTGATCTACTTCTGGGGGGGCGGGGGGAGGGGAGCCATTGAAAACTCTATGGAGCAAAGTTCTACTCTGTTGCACATGGGGTCACTATGAGTCAGAACTGGCTGGATGGCAATTGGTTTTGTTTTTGGTTTGTGAAAAATGTACAGAGAAGCAGTTTATTACATTGCTCTAGGATTACATCTAGTGACTGGTAGCATAAATAAATGGTAAATATAACAAGATATATTTTTCTGAGATTTTTTTCCCCCATCTTTTTAGGTTTCTCATCTCCAGCCAGGAGCTAAAACAGAATGGAAAAGTGTGATCACTAGGCTGAATGAAAAACATGGAAAGATAAATAATTTAGCAGAAACTTTTTAAGATCTTCAAAATGTTTACGGAATTCTGATTTTTTTCTACCAAACAGCACGGTAGTTTTTAAAATTTTTAAAGCCCAGTGAGGGAAGGGACTTTGTTTTGCTCGTTGCTGAATCCCTACAACCCAGAAGAGTACATGGCTCATAACAGGAACTCAATCAACGATTTCCGAATGCACGTTTGGCAAATCTATCAACGGTAGCCCATCTCTTGGGTGCAATGCTCAGCTGAGTTTCAGAAGTGGCACAAACTGCTCTGACTTATTCTGCCACCATATATGCCACAGAATACCTTTAGCGTGAGATGGAGTTTTACTAGAAAGACACAGCTTTTTACTTTGGGTTTATAATATGGACATTTGTCAGTTAACTGATCACAGTTATTTCTTAGGATTCAAGTAAAACTTATTTAAAAGGGAAGAATACTTAAACTGATAGCTAAGAAAAACAAACTATCAACAAAGTAATTTTGTTAATGCTGAGTACATTTGAAATGCTTGTGTTTCTTGCTATAAAATGCTAACAGTAAGGTTATCTCTAAAACAAAGCGGGATCGTGAACTATCATGCTAATTGACTCCCCCTAACTATCTAATTTAAATAATTCAACCATGAAGAAATCTAGTTTGACTGGCTTCCCATATAAATAAGCCAGATAACTATAACCTCTAAGCTTCACTTTGGGATATACAGACCCAGCATATGGGCCAAAGATGCCAACTGCTTCACCAATAGCCACAGGTAGTATACTCATATGCTTCCAAGTGAACAGGAGCCAGTGTGGTGACCTCTCTGGACAGAAGCTATGAGGAAACACATAAGGAACATTTGTTGAGTAACTGCTAAGAGCATCACAGATGTAGCAGGCAGGAGCAATGTTAAAGCTACTCAACAAGGAACCCCTAAGAATGAGCCCTGGCTGCAGCAGTGGTTCCAGTCCTGGAGGGCCCCCTCCTCCTTTAGTTGCTGGACAGTGAGGGAGAAGCCAGGGCAGGGAAGGAGCAAGCACTGTGTGTGAAGGGGGAGGGAGAGTGCTTGGGGCAGCAGCCATTTACCAACTGGTACAAAAGCATTTAGATATCTTAACAGTCAGAACAGCCATACATACCAAAGCACACTGAAAATTACCCCTTCATATACGCATATAATCTGGTTTTCACCCTTGGAAGCTTCTAAACCAGTTGCAGTTGAGTGGATTCCGACTCATGTGTGTCAGAGTAGACTTCTCCATAGGGTTTTCAATGGCTGATTTTTCAGAAATAGATGGATTTTTAGATGGCTAGGCCTTTCTTCTGAGGCGCCTCTGGGTGGACGTGAACCACCAATCTTCCGGTTAGTAGCTGAGCGCTTAATCATTTGCAGTACACAGGCACTCCATTGAGGAGCTTCTAATGAGTGCTCAATCCCATTTGGAAGAATACCCCAACAGGGCTGAACGCTGAGCCAACTGACCCCAGGAGGGCATACAGAAAACTGATTGGACCATGTGTGTCTGGTTAATAGCTCCCATGTAAGAGCTCAGATTCTGTCAAAAATGCTCATCCCTGCCTGACTAGGGTAGGATCAAGTAAAGCCTATTGAGAGCTGTTGCCACATATCATAAAGACAGATCAAATGGCTTCTTTTAACCAATCAGGGTGTCATAATTCTGAAAGGTCCTTCATATAGCTCTGACACAATGTTATTCTTCACATCAAAATCCATTTCCTTTCTCCACTCAGGTTCTACACATGTATGACAGAACTAAAATTGACTGACTTAGCCAATTCTAATCCCTCAGAGTCAGTAGCAATACCTTGCTTCCCTCACAAACCTTCCTCCCTCCCTCTCTCCCTTCACCTCCCTCCCTATAACCTTCTTTCAACAAACATTTATTGAAGCCTACAGTGAGGCACCACAGATAACTTTAAACAGGGGATAACTTTAACTCATGACTGTTGTTGTGTGCCATTGAGTCTATTTCCAACTCATGGTGACCTTATAGGACAGAGTAGAACTGCACCATAGGGTTTCCCAGGCTGTAATCTTTATGGGAGCAGATCGCCAGGTCTTCTCTCCTTTGAAGCCACTGGGTGGGCTTGAACTGCCAACCCTTCAGTAAGTAAGCAAGCCAGGTGCTTGGCTAAGTGCTTAACCATTGTGCCACCAGGGCTCCTTGACGATACACCAATAATTCAACTAAGATCCATCCCGAGAGTTTTATACCCACAACAAGCTGTTTTCACTTTATGTGTGAGGAACTGATGGGCACACTTACCACCTGGGGATAAATGCTATGGGGGTATGTTACTATAGGAAGCGTGAATCTTAGAGGAACAGTCTTTTCATTGAGGAAAAGTAAGCCCTTGGTGAACAACTTTGCAAGTGGCAGTGAAGCCTTCTTGGACACACCTGTTTCCACAGTCCTGATAAGACTGAGCTGCTGGCATGGTCTTAGTACTTGCCATCCGAAGAACTGATTGCAGATGCCCCCGTAAGTCAGACAGTCAAATTACTAACTTGACGTTGATTCCATCAGAGTTAAGTGGCAGTCACATTTAGGCCGATTTCTCTACCAGGAATCTTTTTAAAAAATGAACACATCTGTGGGTGTTGGTAGCCCATCTATGCTCTTTCCATTGGAGGAATCCCTTAGAAATACCTGATTGATCATTGAACTTTTTTTTTTTTACTATAAACATACTTATCTTTTACTATGAACACCTGCCATAAAATAAGACAACAATTTGGTTAGTTGTCTAATATAATATAGCAGCAAGATCGAGTAAACTAATAATTTTTATATGGAAGTTTTCCCCTTTTAATTGAATGCTTTTCTCTTTCGTTCATTAAAGGCAGCTTCCAGTGACCTTTAAATTCAGTAAGAAAAGTTAATCCTCTGGTTAATCTGGACCAGTTGGTTTCTAAAATACCACTCAGTGACAAACCATTATTTCTAGCTCAGCTTTTAATTGGTTAGAATGTTATTGCTATGAGATCCAGTAGCTGTCAGATTTGCCTGCTAGCCAGTCTGAGCTTTCTGGACATATTCCAAGTCATTAAAGCAACATCTCCTGTTCAAGCCGGGGATATTTATCCTGAACCCAAGCCCAGTGCTCTCTCCTGCTCTTATTTAATTAATGCCTAAGGAATGTTGGAGGGACTCCTGCTGCAGTTGTGGGCAAGTACACCTTTGGAAAAAAAAAATCCGAGATTCAACTTTTACGTTAAATGCTATTTTTGAATTATTAAATGAAACTTCATACAAATCACAACTTAGCACTGATGCTAAATACATGTTTTCTCAGTTATTTCCTGACTTTTACCTCAGTTGTGAATTCTTCCCTGCACTAAAGAGCCGAAAGAACCCAATTATCCTATGGAGTTAGAATAATGTTAATGTAAATTCAAACACACAGATAACTTATTACAATTATTTCACTCTTATTAAGAATAGAAGATCTGTGCTTTCTTTTCAGTTGTCTTATTAGCATCTGAAGGGGTTCCTGGGCGGTACAAACAGTTAGGTACTCAGCTACTAGCCAAAAAGTTGGCAGTTTGAATCCACCCAGAAGCACCTTGGAAGAAAGCCTCGGCAATCTACTTCGGAAAGATCACAGCCATTGAAAACCCTATGGAGCTGTTCTACTCTGATACACATGGGGTTGCTAGGAGTCAGCATCGACTCCATGGCAACTGGTTTGGTTTATTTTTTACTAGTATCTGAGAAATCATAACTAATAACTGATGATCATTTCAGTCATCCATCTTTCAAACAATAACAGAATCAAGAGAGATTATTCACATACTTTTTTCCAACTATGTAGAAAGAAGATAGCAGTACCTGGGAACTTGCTTCAGAATCCTGGATTCAGGTGTAGCAGTGTGACCTTGGGTAAATTACTCAAGTTCCCTGGCTCCCAGTTGCCTCCTCTGTAAAACAGCAATAATACTATTTATCTTACAGTTTGCTAAGTGATGAATATAATCATAAAATGTATACGAAATCCTTTGAAAACCTAAGGTTCAAGAGGTTGAAATTTCATTAAAATAGAATTATCACATCAAAGGACCTCTTGGAGTGACAAGCAGAATCAGATTTTTCCACTTAAATGGAAGGGCCTCATTCCTTTTGAGTTTTTCCTTCCCTTCATTACAAACAGTTCATCCCCAACTCATCCCCTGCTGCAGTGGCTAGTGCCCCAGAGCTCCTGCTCCAGGCTTCTTGTCTTCTTGCAGTTTGTGAACTCAATTTGCCTGATTTCATTAAGGGGTGAATGATAAGCAGGATGCTTCTTCCCCACTCCTGATGTTTCCTTCTGTGTGCTGCTGACCTTGGGATTCGTCCGTCCTTGCAGCCTGTGAGTAACAGCCCTGCTGATCTTCAGTTCACCAGCGCCTGTGGCTATGTGAACTAGGAGATGCCTTCAGCCTGACCCATGGACTTGGCACGTTCCAGCCTCTGCAACCATGTGAGTTATTTCCTTGATATAAATCTCCATATATATATATTTATGGACTACATGAAGAAGAATGTGGCATCAGGATTGGAGGAACGCTAATTAACAACCTGATTTATGCAGAGGACACAATCCTGCTTGCTGAAAGTGAAGAGGACTTGAAACACTTCCTGTTGAAGATCAAAGACCACAGCCTTCAGTATGGATTATATCTCAACGTAAAACAAAAATGCTCACAACTGGACCAATAAGCAACATCATGATAAATGGAGAAAAGATGAAGTTGTCAAGGATTTCATTTTACTTAGCTCCACAATCAAAGCCCTTGGAAGCAGCAGTTAAATTAAACAACGTATTGCATTGGGCAAATCTGCTGCAAAAGACCTCTTTAAAGTGTTAAAAAGCAAAGATGTCATCTTGAAGACTAAGATGTGCCTGTCCCAAGCCATGGTGTTTTCAATTACCTCATATGTATGTGAAAGCTGGATGATGAATATGCAAGACCGAAGAAGAATTGCTGTCTCTGAATTGTGGTATTGGTGAAGAATATTGAATATACGACGGACTGCCAAAAGAATGAACAAATCTGTCTTGGAAGAAGTATAACCAGAATGCTCCTTAGAAGCAAAGATGGCGAGATTATGTCTCATATACTTTGGACATCTTATCAGGAGGTATGAGTCCCTGGAGAAGGACATCATGCTTGGTAAAGTAGAGAGGGTCAGCAAAAAAGAGGAAGACTCTCAACAAGATGGATTGATGCAGCGGCTGCAACAATGGGCTCAAGCATAACAACAATTGTGAGAATGGCACAGGATTGGGCAGTATTTTGTTCTGTTGTACATAAGATCACTCTGAGTTGGAACTGACTCAACGGCACCTAACACTAACATATATATTTATACACTCTGCTGGTTTTGTTTCTCTAGAGAACCCAGCCTAAGACACCCATCACGCTTTATTTTCTTCATTGTCACTCATCATTAACTGACATTATTTGTGGGATTACTTACTTGCCATCTTCTATGTCCTCCATGAGAAGGTAAGCTCAATAAGGACAGGGATGTTCTCTCTCTTGTTCACTGTTATCTCCCTAATACCTAAAACAGTGCTTGGCACAAAAACAGCACTCAATAAATACAGGATGAGCAAATAAATTGAATCAACTATTTCAACTAAACTCCCAACCTCCAGTCACAGCTCTTTCCAATCCTTCATTCATGCTACAGGCAATTATCTCTCTTAAGATCAAATATGCCATCTGCAAAAAAAAAAAAAAAAAATGAAACAAGACCCATACCTCATACCATGTACAAAATGATAAAGATCATGGAAGAAAAAATAGGGACAACACTAGGATCCCTAATACATGGCATAAACAGAATACAAACCATCACTAACAATGCACGAATACCAGAAGAGAAACTAGATACCTGGGAGCCTCTAAAAATCAAACACTTTTGCTCATCAAAACACTTCACCAAAAGAATAAAAAGATAATCTACGGACTAGAAAAAAATTTTTGGCTACGACATATCTGATCAGGGTCTAATCTCTAAAATCTACAAGATACTGTAAAACCTCAACAACAAAAAGACAAACAACCCAATTAAAAAATGGGTAAAGGATATGAACAAGCACTTCACCGAAGAAGACAAGGCGGCTACCAGATACATGAGGAAACATTCAGAAACATTAGAGTTTCCAAGAAGCACCTGGCAGATTCAAACTGCTGACCTCTTGGTTACCAGCCGTAGCACTTAGCCACTACACCACCAGGGTTTCCATAGTCATACTAGACCTTGTTATTACCAATATCTGCAACCCCTCCATAATCTCAATTTTGAGCTTCCTATTCTTCTCTTTCCTGCTTATGCCCTCTAGTACCTGGATTCCAATAATATTTCAACCCCACTAGGACCCCCAATACATTGACTCTACCACATTTCACTGTCCATCATCACCCTCGTGTCTTCTTTCCTAATCTAACTTAGATACCATAGTCCATCATTATAAACATTCCCTTGAACATACATCTCCAAACCCTTGCCTCTCTCTCACATTCACCAGATGCATTGGACATCTCTTGTCTACCACTGCAAATCATCTAAGCCTGATCTCTTTCTTTAGTTACTAATGCAGCAACCAGATCCACGAAGGCTCATGTGAAACCAGATCATACCTTGGTGCAAGCCTGAAAAGGTATACCTCAGGCTTTGCGCCCCGGCACTTCTCTGATGCAGTAGCAAGATGGATGCACAGGGGACCCTTCTCAGCACATTCACAGCCTAGAAATGTGGGGAAGTTAATGCCTGTGGAAGATCCTGGAATAAATGGTTTCCTCTTTGGGTGGTTAGATGAGATACATTTCATAAGCTTCCTCAGACGATCCCATGAAATTGAGCAACAGTCACTCAATAGCTAGTTCAACAACGCAGGCTTGTACTGATTTGCCCTTCCATTCTGTTTCTTATCCTCAGCTCCTCACTGCCTTTTAGACACCTAAACAAACCACCTGGCCAAACTTCAACCCTAGTTAAATCCAATTTTCATTCTTCTCTGGCTCACATCTAGACAGCAGAACTTGGCTGGTGAAAAACATGAGACTATAATAACTAAAAAAAAAATATTAACTAAATGCACTCTAATTTATATCAATTAGCTGGAATCAACTCAGTGGCAACAGGTTTGGTTTTTTTGGTTTAGCCTCAAGTGGGACTTCCTTTTTTATCTTTATGAAGCTAAGGTGACTTTATAAAATCACTTTATAAAATGACTGATAACTTCAATAGAATAGGTTGGGTTAGCTGTTATTACAGTTAACACTCCTGGCTGCTAACTAAAAGGTTGGAGATTCAAGTTGACCCAGAAATGCCTCGAAAGAAAGGCCTGATGATCTGCTTCCAAAAAATCAGCCATTGAAAACCCTATGGAGCATAGTTCTACCCTGACACACAGGAGGTTGCCATGAGTCAGAATTGACTTAATGGCAATTGGGTTTAACCTCAAGTATGAGTTGGAATTGACTTGAAGCAGTGGGTTTGCTTTTTTGGGTTTAGGTCCTTACTGTTATCAGGCGTCCCATCACATTTCCATAGATCATTCACTCTTCCACTTGTCAAGGTGACTATTCATACCTTACTTCTCCTCAATCAACATTCCCTCCTCACCCCCTCTCTCTCAGATGATGGTTCTTATTTTACTGAGAAAGTGGAAGAAATTACATGAGAACTTTCATATATTCTCAGTACTAAATCTACCTACATACATGACTCTGAACTCATATACTGTAATTTTTTCTTTTAAATGACTGAACTATTCGTATACCTCTCTAAGGCCAAGCCCGCCATCGTGCACCTGCTCTTACCCCTCTGCCTTCTTAGGGATTTCACTCCTGCAATTGTCCTTTCCTTCTGCATCTTCAATTTTTCTCTACCTAATAGATTTTTTTTTTATTAGATTATTTCCCTCAGCATATAAACATGCTATACTATCTTCCATCTTTAAAAAAACCCTTCTTTGGCCCATTTTCTCCTCTACCTATTGATTCATACCTTTGGTCAGCTTTGCAACAAAGACCTGGAAATAATTTTTTTTTTAATTTCTGATTCCATTTCCTCTTATTTCTTCAAATATATTCTCTACCCTTACTCTAAGGGTTCCTGTGATACAATGAAAAGTTATAGTCAAATTGATTTCTGGGACCCATTCTACCTCAGGGCAGACAAATTCAACTTTAACTGTATCTTTACGAAGCTAAGGTGACTTTATGAAGTCACTTTATAAAGTGACTGATAAGTTCATTAGAATAGGATGGTTTAGCTGTCATGTATCAAAATCACTTTTTAAGGGAGAAATATGTACCCAATGGTGCTGAGATGAAAGAGACACTAATTTATGCTTGTTTTGTATGAAAATAAGTCATGTGACAATAATATGCACTGTAATAGTTTGGACTTGAATTTTAACTAATTCATTCATATTCAGCTAGAGATAGAATATAACATGGAAAAAAAGACAATAGTAAAATCTCACCCTAAAAACTCATCTTCAAAACCTTTTCCTGTTTGGTTACTTCTACTGAAGCAAAAATGAAAAAGAAAGAAAAGATGTAGTTGGATACAGAGAGAAACCATCAGAGTAGAAATGCTGATTAGGTAACAAGTCCATATAAGAAGAGATTAAAATGAGAAAAAGCTGGGATCCTTGGAGATTACGAGATCTATACGCATACTGTCATGGATTGAATTATGTCCCCCCAAAAATGTGTGTATCAATTTCACTGGGCCTTGATTCCCAGTATTGTGTGAATTTTCCTCTATGCTGTAAATCCTGCCTCTATGATGTTAATGAGGGAGGATGGGCGTCAGTTGTGTTAGTGAGGTAGGACTCAATCTACAAGATTGGATTCTGTCAAGGCAATTTCTTGAGATATAAAAGAAAGAAGCGAGCAGAGAGACAGGGGAACTTCATACCACCAAGAAAGTAGTGCCAGGAGCAGAGTGTGTCCTTTGTACCTGGGGTCCCTGAGCAGAGAAGTTCATAGTCTGGGGGAAGATTGATGAGGAGGCCGACAGAGAGAGAAAACCTTCCCCTGGAGCCAACACCTCAAATTTGGACTTTCAGCCTACTTTGCTGTGAGGAAATAAATTTCTCTTTGTTAAAGCCATCCACTTGTGGTATTTCTGTTATAGCAGCACTAGATGATCAAGACACATAGCACTATGGATTTGATAAGAAATAAAATATTCTGTTATTTTTCTTTATTTTTTCTAATTTGTACTCCTTATGGAATGAACTGCATTGAGATGGAACTGAGGTGGAAAGGATGGATCTTTATTAACTCTGCCTAAAGAGGAAGAATTTCTGAGCATGATCTATCTGCCAGTTAAAACCAATTAAGTACCAAGGGAGCCATAAAGTGGCCCAGGGCTGGAATCTATAGTAAAACTTCCTGGAAAACTGGAACAAAGAAAAGATGCTGATTTCTCACAGTAGAGGGGAAACATCCTCTTAATTGAATCAGATTCTTTTTCATCTCTTGCATTTTAAAGACTGGCCAGAACAATAAGTACCTCCAATAAATTTTAACCCAACCAATATGACTTGAGATTAAAGATTTCTGCCATTCTTTTACCTGACAGGTACCAAGATCGATGGGATTAACAGAGGGCTGTTGTCAGGAGTATTGAACAATGTTCATGAGGCAGGACCTACTGGGAAACCTCGGGAAGGTTGTAGAACATCTCTGAGACTCCATTTTACCTGTTTTTAGGAAATAATGTTCTATATAGAGACATTGTTTATATGATGACTTCAATACATCTGAAACACGCACATACATGTGTAGGTGCATAATATTTTTTCACTTCTCATTTTGGATTTGCTGATAACATGTAGCCCAAAAGGATGAGTGTATTCTATTTAATGTCTCCTTCTTTCTTTCCAAGAAAAATTGGCTATGTTAGTAAGGAGGTAATGGCTGGGTTTTATCATAACATGGTACCTTGGTTTATTTTTGTGTCTTTTTTTTAAGTTTACTCTTTTCCAATTATGAAAGTAATATACGCTCATTGTAGAAAAATTGGAAAGGAAAAAAGATCATCCAAATTCTTACCACACAGAGGAATGCAAATAACATTTTGGCAGATATCTTCCAATTTTTTTCCTTTGCTCTCCAAGTCCTTCCTATAATTGTGCAAGCCTCTGATTCCCTGTATGAAATCTCTTCTTGCTCAGAATACCTAGAGTGGCTTCTGTTTTCCCAAATGAACCATGACTGATACAGTGATTACAAGACTTGGATACAGAAATTATGAGTTGAGTTGGATCTACCACTTACTACCTGAGGGACCTATGACAAGTTTCTTAAATATTCTGAAAATTAGTTTCCTCACTTGTAAAAGTAGAAATAATGAAATTATATTTGCCCATCTTACAGGGTTTTGATATGGATTAAATGAGTGGCAAAAAGAAAAAAATCCCAAATATATTGCCCTCAAGTCAATTCTGGCTCATAGTGCCCAAGGCAGAAATTTTTGTGGAAGCAGACTGCCGCATCTTTCTCCCATGGAGCAGCTGGTGGGTTTGAACTGCTGACCTTTTTTGGTTAGCAGATAAGCACTTAACTACTGCACCACCTGGGGTCCTTAGTATAGTGCCTAGCAAAAATAAGTCTACAAAAAATGCTAGCTATTAGTGTTGTACAGAATGATATGTAATAACATCAAATAATGTGGTCAGCAAATAGTTTTGTTAAGAGAACAATTGCATTTCAAGGTTATTAATTCAAATAAAAGCAGCTCCAGATTAATCCAGCTTTATCCTTAAGGAAGAACAGACCTTAATTATGAACTCATTGGAAACTTCTCTGGGACATTACGTTAAAGAAATCATAAAACTGAAAGGGAGATGAGTGTTTTTGCTTTACAATGGAAACCTTAAATACTTAAGAACACTGCATATTATGGAGAAGTTTGGCAAAGTGGTCAGTCAGTATTTACGCATAGTGACTTATTTCACTTTCTGACTGGGGCCAACAGGTAAGCTAATGAAGATTGCTTTAGTCATGGTTCTGCCCAGTAAGAGGCTGTTGGTGTTCATTTTAAGGCTTACTTGCTTCTGCTTACTCAGAATTTGAATAAAGTCTTATTTTGTTATTCCTTCACAGCAAACAACTTCTCTGAGTCACTAGCTCCATAAGGAAGGGCAATGATGTGGATTATTCCCCAGAGTAGAGCTTACTTTGGTTCAGGGAAAGGTGACAGAGTGGCCCTTTGGGAACGTACTGGGATGATGTGCTGGCCTTTGAGTCTCCTGGGTGTTTCCTTGCAGGGTGGCAAACGCTTCTTTATCTTTTACCTATATCATTCAAGATTTCTGAAGGTGTACTTCTTTTTTCTTACTCTACCTTCATGGAAATTTCATTTACTTTCCTTTTTTATCTTCTTCAGTTAAAAAACAATCTCAGCTAGTCAATTTAGAGACAGCAGCTATCTTTCATGTCTCCTTTTATTCACATTAGTTGATTATAGGATGTAGGTAGGACTCTCCCACTCTTCAAAATGAGGTCTGGAGACAACTAACTAAACCAAAAACCAAACCCACTGTCGTCATCAATTCCGACTTGTAGCCACTCTATAGGACAGAGTAGAACTGCCCCCAGAGGGTTTTCAAGGAGTGGCTGGTGGATTTCAACTGCTGACCTTTTGGTTAGCAGCCTGAGTTCTTAACTACTGTGCCACCAGGGCTCTGGAGACAACTAGTATAAACTCAAAGGGAGAACCTGGGTGGTGCAAATGGTTAAGCACTAGACTACTAGCTGAAACACTGGTGGTTCAAATCCACCCAGAGACACTTTGGAAGGCAGGCCTGGCAATCTGCTCCTGAAAGGGTATGGCCTTGAAAACCCTATGGAACAGTCTACTCTACACACATGGGGTCGCCATGAGTCAGAACTGTCTCAACAGCAACTAACAACAATAAAGTGTAACCTCAAGTCAGTTCTTTCCTAGTCACAAAGATGCTAATGGGGATGAAGACACACCAGGCATTTTTGGCTGATTCTCTTCATATGCAAAACCTTGGCCCAGGAAAAGCATCCTACAATATGTGGAGAAGGTGTGCAGATTATTTATGAGGGTAGTTCACAGGCTAAGAGCCCTGTTGGGGTGAAAGAGATTTTGAGTCTTCACCTGCAGAAATCCCACCTCTCAGGAGAAGGAAAGGTTGAAATCTCCTGGCCCGTGCCCCAGCCCTGGGGTTGGCCCTTACTATATATATAAAAAAATAAGCCCCTCTAACTGAGGCTATATCTGGTGTTTTCCTGAGTAACACACAGTGTTGACTTCAGCTTCTGGGAAGGTTTTTTATATTGGTTACCCTCTGATAGGCACTCAAGAGGCTGGTGGAAGAGGTGGAGTGGTCCAGCTAAACTTCTCAAGAAAAATGTCTACATTATCCAAAACAAGACTTCATAGCTAAGATCAATAGGATGGGGGAAAAAAGCAAAAGATAGCTACTGTAGCATGATCAAGCGTCAACCAGCTAATTCATGTAATTTTTTTTAAAGTAATATTCTCAGTTATCATTTTTTCTTTTTTGATAGAAGGAAAAATTTTAAAATGTAGCTTTAGGATAAATTTTTTTTCCCTATATACTCAAATAAAAGAAGGAATAACACTTAAAAACTGTTTTAAAACTTATAGTATTCATATCTATTGTTATGTGTACAAAAAGAAACCTACCTGAATGAGTTTGATAAGCATATTGACAGTTAATTTACTATATCCCAGGCACTGACGTGTGTCATGTATTATTTATTACTGGTAGGAATTATTTCAGTTTATCCTCACAATAAACCTTAGTGTTTTATTATCCCCATTTTACAGATAAGAAAACTAAAGCTTACAGGTGTTTAATAACTTGCACAGTTACACTATCAAAAATTAGTAGGATCAGCAGACGGGGCCAAGATGGCTGACTAGGCAGAAACTTCCACTGAATACTCTTGCAACAAAGACCCGAAAAAAAACGAGTGAATTGATTACATATATGACAATCTATGAACCCTGACCATCAAACACAGAACTAAGGAATTGACCTGAGTGACAGAGGAGTGAGAGACTGTGCAGAAGCCTTGACCAGTTGTGGAGCCCGCGCAGCACCCCAACCCTGATGGCTTGGTGCTGTGCTTTGGCTCAAGTGCAGCGGGGCTGATGCTGGCTTCCTGAGACAAGGCAAGCATGGGACTGGGATGCAGCCCTACCTCCCTGGGGCAATCTAGGCGAGGACCCAGCCAGCACACAGGCTACACACCCCTCTGGAATCTCAGATAAAACAGTCCTCTCGATTTTGCTACTTTTCCACACCCTTGCTACTCTCTCCTATCTATCTGATCCCTCCCCTTCCCGCCCCAGCTGGCTTTACTAACATTTGAATTCCCTGGGCCAGAGATAGAAGGGCCCTGCTTTTTTCTAACCCATTCTTCTGGACTGGGAAAAGCAGTAAATTAACAATCAGGGGAAAAACTCTTTCCTGACTTCCCTAAACTAGAAGATCAGAGCAGAAGCAGCTCCAGTCCACGCATAAAAGAACCACAGACTGTGGCTTCCACCCCTACATGGAAGCAGATGGCTACTATAATGCAAAGGCAATTCTGTTCTCTGACTGTAATTGTTTCAGCTGAGCGGTGGAGAGGCAGGTTTGGGAGGTCTGATACCACTCTACCTATTAAACAGAGCCCTCACCTAACCACAGCAGGAAACTGAGGGCTGAGGCTGCAACCACACCACCTAGCCACCCATGAAAGGGGTCTGAGGATAGTAGTGCCTACCAGTCTTTACAGGTACAAGCATGGGGTGCTTAAGGTACAGCTGCAGAGCTCACCCACTAGAGTGCTCTAGAGAACAGAGACACTCCTTCCTCACGGGCACTTGAGGGAAGGCTGTCAGCACCCTGCCCTCCTCAGAGTGTGACCCCCTGCCACTACCAGAACCAGTGCCAATAACCATCACCACTACTCCTCTAAGATAGTAGGTAAGAGCCTACACCACACACTAGGTGACCGACCATCAGAACACCTGAGCTGATTCTATTCAAGAATAGTGAATGGACTCATAGGCTCATATACCTGGTAACAGCTCTAACCATCTGGTAACAGGACATAAGTGTTTCAAAGCCTCCAACAATCAAGTTAGCACACTCTAGTAGCCCATCTGGGTATACAGGAACAAGACAAAACAAGAAGATAAGACTCAGTGAGCAAATATAAAATAAATTATTACAATAACTTATAGATGGCTCAGAGACAGCAGTAAAAATCAAATTACATAAAGGAGCAGAACATGATTGCTTCCACAAACCCCCAGAAGAGAGAATCAGGATCTCTCCCAGATGAAGAAGATATATTCCTGGAATTCCCAATGTAGAATACAAAAGACTAATATACAGAACACTTCAAGACATCAAGGACAGCAGAAATGAAATCAGACAATGTACAGAAAAAGCCAAGGAACACAGAGATAAAGCAGTTGAAGAAATTAAAAAGATTATTCAAGAACATAATGAAAAATTTAATAAGCTGCAAGAATCCATAGAGAGACAGACAGCATTCAGAAATTCAAAAGATTAACAATAAAATTACAGAAACAGACAACTCAATAGGAAGTCAAAGGAGTAGAATTGAGGAATTTGGAATGCAGAATTGGGGAGATGGAGGATAAGGCAATTGGCTCCAATATATTTGAAGAAAAAACAGATAAAAGAATTAAAAAAATGAAAAGACCCTAAGAATCCTGTGACACTCTATCAAAAATAATAACTTGCATGTTACTGGAATTCCAGACGGGAGGGGGGCGGGTAACAGAAAATATAGATAGAATTGTTGAAGACCTGTGGGCAGAAAACTTCCCTGACATCATGAAAAATGAAACAATATCTATCCAAGATTCTCATAGAACCCCACACAAGGTAGATCCCAAAAGAAAATCAACAAGACATATTATCATCAAACTTGCAAAACCAAAGATAAAGAGAAAATTTTTAAAGCAGCCAGGGATAAATGAAAAGTCACCTACAAAGGAGAATCAATAAGTTCAGACTACTTGGCAGAAACCATGCAGGCAAGAAAGCAATGGGATGACATATATAGAGCATTGAAGGAGAAAAATTGCCAGCCAAGAATCATATATCCAACAAAACTCTCTCTCAAATATGAAGAAGAAATTAAGTCACTTACAGATAAACACATGCTTAGAGAATTTGCAAAAACCAAACGAAAGCTACAAGAATTAATAAAGGAAATTCTTTGGTCAGAAAATCAATAATATCATATATCAACACAACACAAGGACACAGAACAGAGCATCCTGCTATCAACTCAGATAGAGAAATCACAAAAATAAAATAAGATTAATAAGAACAAAAAAAAGCTCAAAACGGGATCATTAATGTCATTATGTAAAAGATGACAATAATCAATAAAGAGAAACTAAATACAGGAGGCATAGATCTTCCATATGGAGAAGAAATCAAGGTGATATAGAGAGATACAAGTTAGTTTATACTTAGAAAAATACACATAAAAATTAAGGTAACAACAAAGAGGACTAACGATCCTGTACTTCAAAATAAAAACCAAGATAAACATACAGACTCAGCAAAAATGAATTCAACTACAATGGAAAAGAGGAACACACAGTTACAAAGAAAAACTTCTCAGTGCAAAAAAGTAAATGGACAAATGAAATTGTCAACAACACACAAAAAAAGGCATCAAAATGACAGCACTAAACTCATACCTATCTATAATTATAAAAAAAAAAAATGTAAATAGACTAAATGCACCAACAAAGAGACAGAGAGTTACAGATCGGATAAAAAAACATAATCCGGCTATATGCTGCCTACAAGAGACACACCTTAGACTCATAGACAAAAACAAACTAAAACTCAAAGGATGGGAAAAAATATATCAAGCAAACAACAATCAAAAAAGAGCATGAATGCCAATATTAATTTCTGACAAAATAGACTTTAAAGTTAAATGCACCACAAAGGATAAAGAAGGACACCACATAATGATTAAAGGGACAATTTACCGGGAAGCTATAACTATATTAAATATTTATGCACTCAATGACAGGGCTGCAAGATACACAAAACAAACTATAACAGCACTGAAAAGTGAAATAGACACCTCCACAATTATAGCAGAAGACTTCAACACACCACCTTCGGTGAAGGACAGGACATCCAATAAGAAGCTCAATAAAGACATGAAAGATCTAAATGCCACAATCAACCAACTTGACCTCATAGACACATACAGAACACTCCACCCAACAGCAGCAAAGTATACTTTCTTTTTCAATGCACATGGGACATTCTCTAGAATAGACCACATTTTAGGTTACAAAGCAAGCCTTTGCAGAATCCAAAACATCAAAATATTACAAAGCATCTTCTCAGACCACAAGGCCATAAAAGTAGAAGTCAGTAAGAGAAAAACCAGGGAAAAGAAATCAAATAGTTGGAAACTGAACAATAAAAAAAAAAAAAAAAAAAAAAACCCTGCTAAAAAAAAGGCTGGGTTATAGAAGACATTAAGGAGGGAATAAAGAAATTCCTAGAATCCAATGAGAATGAAAACATTTCCTGTCAGAACCTTTGGAACACAGTAAGAGCAGGGCTCAGAGGTCAATTTATATCAGTAAATGCACACATACAAAAAGAAGAAAGGCCCAAATTCAAAGAACTGTCCCTACAACTTGAACAAATAGAAGCAGAGCAACAAAAAAAACCATCAGGCACCAGAAGAAAACAAATAATAAAAATTAGAGCAGAATTAAATGAATTATAGAACAGAAAAACAATTGAAAGAGTTAACAAGACGAAAAGCTGGTTCTTTGAAAAAATTAACAAAATTGATAAACCACTGGCAAGACTGACTAAGAAAAACAGGAAACAAATAACCCAAATAAGAAACGAGATGGGCGATATCACAACACACCCAACTGAAATTAAAAGAATCATATCAGATTACTATGAAAAACTGTAGTCTAACAAATTTGAAAACCTAGAAGAAATGGAGGAATTCCTAGAAACACACTACCTACCTAAACTAACACAAACAGAGGTAGAACAATGAAATAGACCCATAACAAAAAAAGAGATTGAAAAGGTAGTCAAAAAACTCCTGACAAAAAAAAAAAAAAATCCCTGGCCCTGTCAGCTTTACTGCAGAGTTCTACCAAACTTTCAGAGAAGAGTTAATACCACTACCACTAAAGGTATTTCAGAGCACAGAAAAGGACGGAATACTCCCTAACTCATTCTATGAAGCAAGCATAACCCTGATACCAAAACCAGCTAAAGATACCACAAAAAAGAAAATTTACAGACCTATATCCCCCATGAACTTAGACGCAAAAATCCTCAACAAAATTCTAGGTGATAGAATTCAACAACATATCAAAAAAATAATTCACCATGACCAAGTGGATTTCATACCAGGTATGCAGGGATGGTTCAACATTAGAAACAATTAATGTAATCCACCATATAAATAAAACAAAAGACAAGATCACATGATTTTATCAATTGATGGAGAAAAGGCATTTGACAAAGTCCAACACCCATTCATGATAACAACTCTCAACAAAATAGGAATAGAAGGAAAATTTCTCAGCATAATAAAAGGCAGTTATACAAAGCCAACGGCCAACATCATCTTAAATGGAGAGATTCCGAAAGTATGTCCCTTGAGAACGGGAACCAGACAAGGACGCCCTTTATCACAGCTTTTATTCAACATTGTGCTGGAGGTCCTAGCCAGAGCAATTAGGCTAGACAAAGAAATAAAGGGCATCCAGATTGGTAAGGAAGAAGTAAAAGTATCTCTATTTGCAGATGACATGATCTTACACACAGAAAACCCTAAAGAATTGTCAAAAAAACTACTGAAACTAATAGAAGAGTTCAGCAGACTATCAGGATACAAGACAAACATACAAAAATCAGTTGGATTCCTCTACACCAACAAAAAGAATGTTGAAGAGGAAATCACCAAATCAATACCATTTACAGTAGCCCCCAAGAAGATGAAATACTTAGGAATAAATCTTACCAGAGACATAAAAGACCTATACAAATTAAACTACAAGAAACCAAAAGAGGACTATATAAGTGGAAAAACATACCTTGCTCAGGGATAGGAAGACTTAACATTGTAAAAATGTCTATTCTACCAAAGGCCATCTATAGATTTAATGCAATTCCAATCCAAATTCCAATGACTTTCTTTAATGAGATGGAGAAACAAATCACCAACTTCATATGGAAGGGAAAGAGGCCCCAGATAAGCAAAGTATTACTGAAAAAGAAGAATGAACTGGGAGGCCACACTCTACCTGATTTTAGAAACTATTATACCACCAGAGTAGTCAAACAGCCTGGTACTGGTACAAAAACAGACACATGGACTAATGGAACAGAATTGAGAATCCAGACATAAATCCATCCACATATGAGTGGCTGATATTTGACAAAGGCCCAAAGTCAGTTAACTGGGGAAAAGACAGTCTTTGTAACAAATGGTGCTGGCATAACTGGATAGCCATCTGCAAAAAAATTAAACAAGACCCATATCTCACACCATGCACAAAAACTAAGTCAAAGTGGATCAAAGACCTGAATATAAAGTCTAAAACAATAAAGATCATGGAAGAAAAAATAGGGACAATGTTAGGAGCCCTAATACATGGACAGCATAAACAGAATACAAAACATTACTAAAAATGCAGAAGAGAAACCAGATAACTGGGACCTCCTAAAAATCAAACACCTATGCTCATCCAAAGACTTCACCAAAAGAGTAAAAAACTACCTACAGACTGGGAAAAAGTTTTTAGCTACGACATTTCCTATCAGCTCCTGATCTTTAAAATCTACGTGATTCTGCTAAAACTCAACTACAAAAAGAAAAATAACCAAATTAAAAAATGGGCAAAGGAAATGAACAGACACTTCACCAAAGAAGACATTCAGGCTGCTAACAGATACATGAGGAAATGCTCACGATCATTAGCCATTAGGGAAATGCAAATCAAAACTACAATGGGAGATTCCATCTCACTCCAAAAAGGCTGGCATTAATCCAAAATCACATAATAATAAATGATGGAGAGGTTGTGGAGAGACTGGAACACTTATACACTGCTGGTGGGAATGAAAAATGGTACAACCACTTTGGAAATCTATTTGGCACTTCCTTAAAAAACTAGAACTAGAACTACCATATGATCCAGCAATCCCACTCCTTTGAATATATCCTAGAGAAATAAGAGCCTTTACACGAACAGATATGTGAACACCCATGTTCACTGAAGCACCATTTACAATAGCAAAAATCTGGAAGCAACCAAGGTGCCCATCAACGGATGAATGGATAAATAAACTATGGTATATTCACACAATGGAATACTATGCATTGATTAAGAACAATGATGGATCCATGAAACATTTCATAACATGGAGAAATGTGGAAGACATTATGCTGAGTGAAATTGGTCAATTGGAAAAGGACAAATATTGTATAAGACCACTATTATAAGAACTGGAGAAACAGTTTAAACAGAGAAGAAAATATTCTTTGATGTTTACGAGAGGGAGGAGAGAGTGAGGGAGAGGGGTATTCACTAATTAGATAGTAAAACCCCAGAAACCCAGTGCCGTCAAGTTGATTCCGACTTATAG
The DNA here is from genome assembly GCF_024166365.1 of Elephas maximus indicus. Classification (NCBI taxonomy): domain Eukaryota; kingdom Metazoa; phylum Chordata; class Mammalia; order Proboscidea; family Elephantidae; genus Elephas; species Elephas maximus. The sequence goes on from NC_064819.1 coordinate 163,832,207, forward strand.
TGACCCTATAGGCCAGAGTAGAACTGCCCCATAGAGTTTCCAAGGACAAGTTTTATTTTAGGTGAAGGGAAAGACAGTATACAATACAGAAGAGATCAACACAACTGGACTAAACCAAATCAAAGAAGTTTTCTGAATAAACTGAATGCTTCAAAGGCCAGTGTAGCAGGGGTGGGGGTTTGAGGACCATGGTTTCAGGGGATATCTAAGTCAATTGGCATAATAAAATCTATTAAGAAAACATTCTGCATCCCACTTTGGGGAGTGGCTTCTGGGGTCTTGAATGCTAACAAGCGGCCATCTAAGATGCATCAATTGGTCTCAACCCATCTGGAGCAAGGAAGAATGAAGAACACCAAAAACACGAGGGAATTATGAGCCTAAGAGACAGAAAGGGCCACATAAACCAGAGAGTACATCAGCCTGAGACCAGAAGAACTAGATGGTTCCTGGCTACAACCGAAGATGCCCTGACAGGGAACTCAACAGAGAAACCCTGAGGGAGCAGGAGAGCAATGGGATGCAGACCCCAGATTCTTATAAGAAGACCAGACTTAATGGTCACACTGGGACTGGTGGGACCTGGGAAGACATGGTCCCCGGACCTTCTGTTAGCCCAGGACAGGAACCATTCCCAAAGCCAACTCTTCAGACAGGGATTGGACTGGAATAAAAAATAGGGGATGAAAATTGATACTGGTAAAGAATGAGCTTCTTGGATCAAGTGGACACATGAGACTATGTTGGTATTTCCTGCCTGGAGGGGGGATGAGAGGGCAGAGGGGGCCAGAAGCTACCTGAATGGACACAAGAAGTGAGAGTGAAGAACTGTGCTGTCTCATTGGAGGGAGAGCAATTAGGAGTGGATGGCAAGGTGTATGTAAATTTTTGTATGAGAGACTGACCTGATTTGTGAACTTTCACTTAAAGTACAATGAAAATTAATTAAAAAAAAAAAATAGTAGGATCAGGATAAGAACCTAAACAATTTAATTCCAAAGCCTACACATTTAACTATTATGCAATACTGCCTCCAAGTACAAATACTTTTTCTATGGCACCAGCTTCTAGGGCTTCTATAAGAATGAACCTTTGTTGTTAGCCATCCCACCTCCAATACCCCACCATCCAACATATATGTTTTATCTCACGGGCACAGGTCCTGTTCCATCATCACCTCCCAGCCTTGATCGGAGTAGACATCCAGGATTCACCAATGGCTCATGAAGTCAACACTGTGTGTCCCTTAGGAAAACACCAAATACAGCTAAAATTAGGGGGGCTTAAGGGCCAACCCTGAGGCAGGGGCACACTGTCAGGAGATTTCAGTCTTTCCTTCTACCGAAAAGTGGGATTTCTGGAGGTGAAGACTCTCACCTCTCCGGGTGAGAGTTGTAGGTCTTACAGAGAAGCGTATCTCCCCAAACGTCTTTGAAATGCATGGATTACTTTGTAAATTGTTGTCATTGAATGAAGAGGTTGTAATAATAAAGTATTTACAATAATTTATTTTGTCTCCAACCTAAGTTAATAAAGACTATATCACCTTTCCACCTATACCAGAACATTGTGCTGTCAGACTAGACTTGGAAATAATAGCATTTTTCATTTGTGAGGAGCTTTCAGGTTTACAAAGTCCTTCCACATCTATCTCTCACTTAATTTTCATTAAAAAAAAAACTGTGAGCTTATTCCTAATGTCCCTGTTTACAGACGAGTACATTGCGGTTTAGAGAGATGATGTACTTTGGCTCAAGGTCATACAGAAATGGCAGACTTGATACTTAAACCCAAGTTTTCTGTCTCCAAATCCATTGTGCATTGGTATTATGGTGTTACTTAAGGTGGAATTTCATCGTTATTTATTTTCATTTCCAGAGGAAAATGTTCATAATGGTGTATATCCTACACCATTAAAAAACAATGTCCTCTGTCTAATTTTTAAGTAGAAAACAACTACCTAATCAACCTTGACGATCCCAGCCTTAGATAATTCTTTCTGTCTACAGGAGTCATCTCTCATCATCTAAATAGCTTTGAGATTATGCTTGACACATAACCAGGATTCAGCAAATCTGCAGTAATAGACAACTTAAAAAAAACTGAATTACAGCTACGTTAGTACTATTGTAGACACAGTACTGGACTAAAAGAGTGGAAAATAAATCCCTAAGTGTGCACATTTGGGCAAGTCACTTCCTGTCTCTGAACTCATTTTTCACATTTGAAATACAAGGGCATTTGATTAGTATTAAAAGGCTAGTTGCTATAGAGTTAATTCTGACTCAAGGCAACCTTGTGTGTCAGAGTAGAACCGTACTCCATAGAGTTTTTAAGGGCTGATTTTTGGAAGTGGATTCACCATGCCTTTCTTCCATGGTGCCTCTGGGTAGACACAGATTGCTGACTTTTCCATTAGCAGCTAAATGCATTAACCATTGGTACCATACAACCACATAGAACATATAATTCATCATCCAAACTGGGACAACTTTGAGAGTAAAAGGGAAAATGATTAATAACTATGTTGTCACAACAGTTTACACAGCACTGCCATGGATAAACCAGGAGTTAAGGTAACCCTGTTTACTGGGGTGTGTGGTCCAGAGATCAAGTGAGGGACTAGGGAGCAAAACAAGGAAAGGGGGAAAACAAATGCAAAGATACATTATAGAGCTGCCTCCTGCTGTGGGTGCTGGTTGCTGGATCCTAAGGGACAGTCTAAGGAGCCAGATGCAATGTCTCTGAAAACAAACTGTCCAGGCAAGAAAGAGGGCAGCATTTATGTCTCGGCCCTTGGCCCCCGCTGGTTAATGGTTTACCCCACAGGGCATTCCTAGGTTGTGCACACATGTGTGCTGAGTGGGTTGCTGTGGGGGCGTCCCTGGCAAGGGCCTCCTAAGAGAAGCCCTAAGGGCTGTGCAAATCTGATAGGTACATGCTAGGAGGAGAAAAAGATCATCACAAGAGGGACTGGAAAAAGGGACAGGTGAGGCTGAGAGAATATAAATGATGAATAAGTGGAGTCCACTTTGAAATATTAGGTGCCACATCAACCACTGCTAGAGGAAAGTAAAAAGGGCCAAGAACACAAGAATCCTTCTAATTTGATAACTAGAATCCCTGTACACAGGCCTTTATTTAGTTTCATTAATATCTAGATTTTTTTACACCTTATACCAATACTTAAAAAACAAACAAACAAAACCATGAGATCAGAGGAACTGGATGGTACCCAGCTACCATTACTGAATGTTTTGACCAAATATTAGATAGAGGAATCCTGATCAAAAGGGAGAAAATGCAGCACAGAATATTAAATTCCCATGGAATCTAGACCTTCCAGAGCCATTGAAGCTGGATGAACCCCCCAAAGTATTACCCTGAGATAATCTTTAGACATTAAACCAAAAATATCCCCCGATGTCTTCGTAAAACCAAACAATAGTATAGCTTAACTAGTAAAGAATGTCTGCCTTGAGCATTGTGCTCTTTCAAGAACTATCTTTATGGGATCAAACTGACAACAACTGGGAAGATTAGATAAGAAGCTTAGGTGGCAGTGAGTTTATGTTAATGGGGAAGAAACAATTCAGAAAAGGAGTGAGAATGGTTATACAACTTGAAGAATGTAATCAATGTTACTAAATTGTACATGTAGAAATTGTTGGATTGTTGGATTAGTGTATATTCTGCTGTATATAGTCCCAACAACAACAAAAAATAAATAAATAATTAAAAAAAAAACTTTCTTAACTCCATGCATAGTGTCTGGTACTTGTGGAATAATGTTGCATTAAAGAGTTTCTTCTTTTTGGTGGTTTCTTTCTCCCCATGGAAACATAGCTTTCGTATGGAGACAACACCATAAAACAAATCCTTCCATGTCTGAGATACTGTATCTTTCCTGGCATTGCTGTCTCCCCGTCTCTTTTTCTCTAGTTTGCCTTCCCCTTCTACTGTCCCTTTCCGGCTATGCTTGATGAAGAGATGCTGCCTTGGTAGCCATAAAGGGTTAGGTCATGTAATGCCTGAGCAAGAGCTATGATACATGTTTTCCCTAAGGGGGACAAATGAATCCCAGGCCTCCCATAGCATTTGAATTCTCAAGCTTTCAAAAATGCTACATCAGCATGGGCAAGAAACAACACCATATTTGGTCTAAACATAAAATAAATTTTAAGAAATCCATTGTGATAAAATTAAAATATGGAACCCAAGGGCATTCTAAAGTACTACCTGTGGAAGTTCTATGAGATGTTGTTCTGTGAGCATTAGCATTGTAATAAAAACAGTGGGTCCTTGCAAGTGGCTGGTATTCCCTCTGAAAGGGCTATGGCAGGTCAGAGGTGGGAGTTAGGTGTTCAGTTTGAAGAGTTTTAGAGAAGTGAAGGGACTTGGGGTGTACAGAAATTCCACAAGGCCCTATTTATGGGCCAGGCATCTGCATGTGGCAGAATTTGGGGCCAAATGGAAAGACCAGGCCCTCAATCTGGCAAGAAAGGCCCACTGGGGCAAAGTGACAAGTGAGGACAGTTCTGAGAGCACAGACCTTCCGTGTGGTGATCTCAGCCCCTCGCCTGGGTGAGGGGGCAAGAAGGCATGCACCAGGGCCAAGATGTCAGAAAGGGGTTTTGCAGCCATGCTGAAAGAGTGATGGAGGGAAGAAGAGATGGAGGGAGGAGATCTGTGTTTGAATGAGGAGATTTTCTCACTTCTTTTAGTCTTTATCAACATTCAAATCGTAGCTGGTGGGTAACTATACTAAAGTTTACCCACAGTGAATTTTGCTTTCACCGATTCTCAACAATTGTAACTCCAATTCTTTTTTTAACATCATGTCAACTTTTCTTACTATTTCAGTTATTTTAAAGTACATATCAGTCCATCACACCAAAAATACTTAATTATCTCAGCACTATTCTGCGATTAACTGTCCTGAAAGCCAAATCAACTGTATTTCTCCTCTTTTCACCCCTGCCCCCTCTCTCCACCCCCTCCCTTGCAGCTTTCAGTGTAAAGTTCAAACTCCTTAGGGTGGCACATAAGGCTCTTGAGCTTATAGGTCTGCTTAAGGAGTTCCTGTGCTGTTCAAACAGTTAACATGCTTGGCTGCTAACTGAAAGTACAAGGCTTTGAGTCCACCCAGAGGCAACTCCGAAGAAAGGCCTGGCAATCTACTTCTGAAAAATTAGCCATTGAGAACCCGATGCAGCACAGTTCCACTGTGACATACATGTGGTCATCATGAATTGGAGTGGACTCAACAACTGGCTTACTTCTCCAGCCACTTAATCTGATGCCACCTCTTAGGAATCCTCTTTCCCAGAAGAGAGCACACATGTGCCATTTCTCTCACATTCCAGTGCCTTGGCCTGTGCTGTTCACTCGACCTACAAGCTTCTCTCTGAAGAACCTGTCAGTTTTCAGTTCCCATCCAAGTCTACCTTTTCTCTGAGGCCTCTTATGGGCCATCTCCATGGAAGGCACAGGAGCTCCAAAGACAAAGAAGACTCAGGTCCTTCCCTCCAGAAGCTCACAGCCTGGAAGAGCAGATGGAAACACGTACAGATAATTAGTCTACCATGTGATATGCCTAATCTTATTTTAATACTTATAAAAGTATGGAGACAAAAAGAAACAATTGATTTCCACCATGGTAATGGCTGAGGAAGAACTCACGGAAAGCTGAGGAGAGAAGGTGACATTTCAGGTGGACCTTAAAGTATGTATAGTATTTTTCTCCGTGGACAAGGCAGTGTACTGGGGGAGGGGGTGCAATTATGGTTGAAGGCTGGGTAAACATCTAGTGAAATAGAAGAAAACATAAAATTGCATAAACTATTTGGGAACAGTGCATTTTGGTTGCTTGTTGACAGTGAACGAGGGGAGCGCTGCAGTAGGATAGATATAATAATAGTGATTATTACATAATTAGAATAAAAACACATTAATAACATAATATATAATAAACCTATTGCTGTTGAGTTGATTCCAACTCATAGTGACCCTTTTGGACAGAGTAGAACTACCCCATATGGTTTCCAAGGAGTGGCTGGTGGATTGGAAATGCCCATCTTTTGGTTAGCAGCTGAACACTTAACCACTGTGCCACCAGGGCTCCATAATGTATAATATTGTTTGTAGTATATTAAACATATTTATACATATAAAACATGTTTCTCCCATGCGTCTGTCAGTACGTCATCCTGTGGAGGCTTGTGTGTTGTTGTGATGCTGGAAGCTATGCCACCGATATTCAAATACCAGCAGGGTCACCCATGGCAGACAGGTTTCAGCTGAGCTTCCAGACTAAGAGAGACTGGGAAGAAGGACCTGGTGGTCTACTTCTGAAAAGAATTGGCTATTGGAAACCTTATGAACAGCAGTGGAACATTGTCTGATATAGTGCCAGAAGATGGGCCCCTCAGGTTGGAAGGCTCTCAAAATATGACTGGGGAAGAGCTGCCTCCTCAAAGTAAAGTCCACCTTAATGACATGGATGGAGTCAAGCTTTCTGGACCTTCATTTGCTGATATGGTATGATTCAAAATGAGAAGAAACAGCTGTAAGCACCCATTAATAATTGGAACCAGGAATGTACGAAGCATGAATCTAGGAAAGTTGGAAATCGTCAAAAATGAAATGGAACACATAGGATTGATATCCTAGGCACTAGTGAGCTGAAATGGACTGGTGTTGGCCATTTTAAATCCAACAATCACATAGTCTACTATGCTGGGAATGACAACTTGCAGAGGAATGGCATTGCATTCATCGTCCAAAAGAACATTTCAAGATCTATCCTGAAGTACAAGACTGTCAGTGATAGGATAATATGCATATGCCTACAAGGAAGACCAGTTAATATGACTATTATTCAAATTTAGGCACCAACCACTAAGGCCACAGATGAAGAAATTGAAGATTTTTACCAATTTCTGCAGTCTGAAATTGATCGAAGATGCAGTCAGGGTGCATTGATAATTACTGGTGATTGGAATGCGAAAGTTGGAAACGAAGAAGAAGGATTGGTAGTTGGAAAATATGGCCTTGGTGATAGAAATGATGTCAGAGATAGCATGATTGAATTTTGCAAGACCAACAACTTCTTCATTGCAAATACCTTTTTTCAACAACATAAACGGCAACTAAGGACCTCACCTGATGGAATGCACAGGAATCAAATCGACTACATGTGTAGAAAGAGACGATGGAAAAGCTCAACATCATCAGTCAGAACAAGGCCAGGGGCTGACTGCGAATCAGGCCATCAATTACTGACATGCAGGTTCAAGTTGAAACTGAAGAAAATTAGAACAAGTCCACAGGAGCCAAAGTACAACCTTGAGTATATCCCACCCGAATTTAGAGGCCATCTCAAGAATACATTTGACACGTTGAACACTAATGACCGAAGACCAGACAAGTTGTGGAATGACATCAAGGACGTCATACATGAAGATAGCAAGAGGTCATTAAAAAGACAAGAAAGAAAGAAAAGGCCTAAATGGATGTCAGAAGAGATTCCGAAACTTGCTTTTGAATGTCAAGTAGCTAAAGCAAAAGGAAAAAATGATGAAGTGAAAGAGCTGGACAGAAGATTTGAAACGGTGGCTTGAGAAGACAAAATATAATGACATGTTCAAAAGCCTAGAAATAGAAATCCAAAAGAGAAGAACACGCTCAGCATTTCTCAAGCTGAAAGAAATGAAGAAAAAGTTCAAGCTTTGAGTTGCAATACTGAAGGATTCTACGAGGAAAATATTAAACGACACAGGAAGCATCAAACGAAGGTGGAAGGAATACACAGAGTCACTTTACCAAAAAGAATTGGTCGACATTCAACCATTTAAAGAGGTAACATATGATCAAGAACCGATGGCACTGAAGGAAGAAGTCCAAGCTGCACTGAAGGCACTGGCAATAAACAAGCCTCTAGGAAGGAACTGACAGAATACCAATTGAGATGTTTCAACAAACAGATGCAGTATTGGAAGTGTTCACTGGTCTATGCCAAGAAATTTGGAAGATAGTGATCTGGCCAACCAACTGGAAAAGATCCATAATTTATGAGTATTCCCAAGAAAGGTGATCCAACTAAATGTGGAAATAATAGAACAATATCATTAATATCACACGCAAGCAAATTTTGCTGAAGATCATTCAAAAGCAGCTGCAGCAGCGTATCAACAGGGAACTGCGAGAAATTCAAGCCAGATTCAGAGGAGGACATGCAACCAGGGATATCATTGCTGATGTCAGATGGATCCTGGCTGAAAGCAGAGAATACCAGAAGGATGTTTGCCTGTGTTTTACTGACTATGCAAAGGTATTCAACTGTGTGGATCATAACAAATTATGGATAACACTGCGGAGAACTGGAATTTTGTAACGCTTAACTGTGCTCGTGAAGAATGTGTACGTGGATCAAGAGGCAGTGGTTCGAACAGAACAAGGGGATACTGAATGGTTTAAAGTCAGGAAAGGTGTGTGTCAGCACTGTATCCTTTCAGCATACCTATTCAATCTGTATGATGAGAAAATAATCCAAGAAACTGGACTATATGAAGAAGAACAGGGCATCAGGATTGGAGGAAGACTCATTAATGACCTGTGTTACGCAGATGACACAACTTTGTTTGCTGAAAGTGAAGAGGACTTGAAGCACTTACTAATGAAGATCAAAGACCACAGCCTTCAGTATGGATTACACCTCAACATAAACAAATATCCTCACAACTAGACCGACAAGCAGCATCATGATAAATGGAGAAAAGACTGAGGTTGTCAAGGATTTCATTTTATTTGAATCCACAATCAAGACCCATGAAAGCAGCAGTCAAGAAATCAAAAGATGCATTGCACTGGGCAAATCAGCTGCAAAAAACCTTTTTTAGTGTTGAAAAGCAAAGATGTCACCTTGAGGACTAAGGTGCGCCTGACCCAAACCATGGTGTTTTCAATCGCCTCATGGGCATGTGAAAGCTGGACAATGAATAAGAAGACTGAAGAATTGAGGCCTTTGAATTGTGGTGTTGGCGAAGAATATTTAATATACCGTGGACTGCCAAAAGAATGAACAAATCTCTCTTGGAAGAAGTACAGCCAGAATGCTCCTTAGAAGCACGGATGGTGAGACTATGTCTCGCATACTTTGGACATGTTATCAGGAGGGATCAGTCCCTGGAGAAGGTAGAGGGTCAGCAAAAAAGAGGAAGACCCTAAGCGAGATGGATTGACACAGCGGCTGCAACAATGGGCTCAAGCATAGCAACAATTGTAAGGATGGCGCAGGACTGGGCAGTATTTCATTCTGTTGTGCATAGGGCTGCTGTGCGTTGGAACTGACTTGACAACACCTAACAACAACAACAACAATACATATTTAATTTTATTACTCCCAACTAACCTATAGGGTAGATAGTATTACAGCCATTTTACAGATGAGAAAAACAGGAGCTTAGAAAACTTAAGTCACTTGCCTATGATAGTGTGAAGTCAGGATATAAATGTAGGTCTATTTAATTTCAAAGTCCCTCTCTCTGCTACACAACACAGGCTAAAACACTTTAGGTAAGATGGACAAAGAAATGCTTTCTGAGAAAGTGATATTTGAGCCAGGGTTGGAATTAAGTATAGGAGCTGTATGGGGGATGGGCCTTCCAGGCAAAGGGCACAGCTAGGACAAAGGCCCTGAGGCAGGAATGTGCAAGGCATGTTAGTGTGCCTTCAATGAGGCCAGGATGGCTGCATCTAAGTGAGCAAGGAGATAAGTGGAGGGAAATGAGGTCTGTGAGATCCTGTGTAAGTCTGATTATTGAGTCCACCTGACTGGTCAGAATATTTTTACCTTTTCCGGGAAAATCCCAGGTGCCTATCCCCTTAGGCAGGTCTAGACCAATTTTAGGCAGGGGGAAAAATACTGTGTATTTACAACATTAACACATTTTCCCCAATAACCCTGAAGATCTGAAGTGATACTATTTAAAAGAGTACACTAGAAGGAATTGATTAGGAAATATTTTACGAAGAGGAAGAAACAATATAATATTTAAATTTCAAAATATACACTAGGAGATAGTGTCTGTAATTTCACAGGGAATAGGAATCCTTAATCAGCTGACTCAAGAAATCGATTTTCTGTGTTTCTCACAGAACTGTCCCTTGAACAATTTCCCTTCTTTTCAACAAATGATGAATTAAAAAATCAACTTAGGAATTATCAGAATAGCTCTCTTTTCTAAAGAAGCCCATATTCAAAGGAACAGATGAAAATACCTTGTTGTTGTTATTTTTATTTTCTCTTCTGTTCTGTAACCTCAGGCATATGGCTTCATTCCCTCAGAGTTAATTTCTCAATGTTCCCCATAAAAAATTTCAGTTATCTTTCTTAAAGTTCTTGTGGTATTAGTTAATCCTGTAAGAAACCTAGGCAAAACAACAAATGTTTTGAAGGGTCTCCCTACTTTAAAGTATAATTAGTCCCTTAACTGAGACACATACATCTGACCCAATCTTGAATCAGAGCATCAACTTTTAAAGAAGCTATGGTCTCTGTTTTCTTATTTCTAGTCTGTCTCAATTATTCTACTTTACTCCCCTCTCAGACTCTGCTTAGTCACAGTTGTCTATTATTTGTTGTCTGTCTCCCCTTCAGTCTCCTTTCAATCCTAGAGCTAAAATCTGGTGTGCCCCCTTTGAGCAAGATGCTTCTCTACTTTGAAGCCCACAATGGTTCCCAGAAGCCAGCAGAATCCAAGTCATGGATTTTGAAGCACCATTTCCTGCCGATATCTGAGATTAGGGAATAACCACATAAGGAATTCGTAACTAGAAGTCCCATGGATGGTCTTTAACAGAACTTCAGACTTCCATAATTATTTCACATAGTTATATACAAAATTGTATTTATAATTGTATGTTTGCATTTTTTTCTGAGGAGAGAGCACTCAAACATCTGCAGATTTTCAGTGCAATCCATGTCACCCCCAAGATTAAAAAACCCAAAATTAAACCCACTGCCGTAGAGTCGATTCCAACTCATAGCGACCCTATAGGACAGAGTAGAACTGCCCCATAGAGTTTCCAAGGAGCGCCTGGTGGATTTGAACTGCCGACCTTTTGGTTAGCAGCTGTAGCTCTTAACCACTATGCAACCCGGGTCTCCCCGCCTGATTAAGAACCCCTGAAATAGAGTTTTTATGAGGGACTCCTCTCATTTTAAAACCTAAGGAAAAAAAAAAAAAACCCACTGCGGTTGAGTCAATTCTGATTCATTCACAGCGACCCTATAGGACAGGGTAGAACTGCCCCATAGAGTTCCCAAGGAGCACCTGGCAGATTTGAACTGCCAACCTCTTGGTTAGCAGCCGTAGCACTTAACCACCACGCCACCAGGGTTTTCCCTGAGAGAAGAGTGTGGATCAAAATCACCACAAACCCTGATCCTCCCAAATAAGGCCAGCTTTGTTGAAGAGATGACAATTTAGGTGTTTTTTGAAAAGAAAGAGAAAATTTTGCCCTCTGAAAGGAAAAAAGACATTGTAAAAGATGGTGTAGTCAAAATAAACCACGGTCTCCTGATGACTTCCGTGTTAAGGGCCCCTGAGATGGGTATTGAGACTAAGAACCCTGTAACCCAGGGACCCATCTCCCTCAGTCTTGTTTGCAGTGCATCGCCCTGGAACAGTCTCTTTCCTCCTATCCCCCTTTCTTTAAGGAAAAAGGAAAAAGAAAACCCAAAACAAAAAACTAAGCAAACAAAAACAAGAAAGCACCATTTTGCTCTGATGTTGTAGAACAAATGAATTCAAGTCTACATATGCAAAAACCTCCTCTCCTGTTATCTTTCCTTTCCCAAACGTAGATATTTCCCCCCATGGACTTATGTGTCCTTAGCCTCTCATACACAAGTCAGAGAAAATCAGTCTAACTTTTTTTACTAGTCATGTTAATGGCAATCCCATCGACAGCACCAATATCACTGGTTAATATTACTGAGTGCATTTTTCTGTGCTAAGTGCTTTATAAGCATTATCCCATCTAGTCGTGAAACGGTCCAATTAGTAGGTATTACCAGGGATGGATGACCCAAGAAGCCAGGTAAGCACAGGTTTACTTCTGCTTACTTACTAACTTGTAGTGAATAATTTTACATGGAATCAAAGATGTTGTGAAGCCTGTGTGAAATTGTTCACTACAGATTAGAAAATAAGCACAAGTAAGCCCATGTTTACCTTGCTGATAGGGTCATCCATCCCTGTCAGGGATTGTAAATTTGAGAAGAGGCTTTGATTCTACAGAAATCTGTGGGGTTCTGTGGGGTTGGGAGAGAGATGGACACCAGCCACACCTAGAAGCAGAATCTTTGATGTGGTGAAAAAATGTGAAATCGATGCTCTAATGAGGAAGGTAAGCACCGTGCACACCTTGCCTATTGGATAATCTGCCCCTGGGTATTACTATTAATTCCATTTCACAGATGGGAAAACTAAGGTTAAGAAAGGTTAAGTTATGTGTCCAGGATAACACAGCTGGTGTGGCAAAATTGGGACTCAAGTCCAGCTCTGCCTAATTCCAAATCCTGTCTGTGCCTAAAACCTCTACTCTATAATGCTACCCTAAGACACCTAAACTAGAATGGAATCTCCTCACGTTGCAAAGCAATCTTTTCAAAGCATAAATTTCACAGGTGTGCTGCAAAAGATGCTAACATGATCAATACTGAAAAATGCAAATGCAATCATTATATTATGTTCACCTCAGAACACAAAAGCTTGATTGCATAAAAATGCTGCTTTTATTAGTAAACAGGAGAAGGTTGCAACAGTCTTGCAGTCTATATATTGCTTTATCTCTACTGGTTTAGAGTATGAAAATTTGATCAAAGCACCTTCTTAAGAATTCAGTTTCATTTGTATTTTCAGTCCCCAAACATAAAGATGGCAATAGTACATATCAGGGACATTAAGGACACTCGTATAAAAATAGAATTGAATGTTGCATTGTAATCCTCTTTTTTATTCAGGAGAATTTGGGGAAAATATACTTAAATGATTCTGGAAGCCAAGGCTCAGCAAAATGCCATGAAACAAAATATCTCAATCTGATATCTGATATTAAGTATTCAGGAATTAGATTTTCAATAAAAGCATCTCTCTCGAGTTTGTATCGCCAAAACAAAAAGGAACAAGATTAAAATTTTATGATGTGTGCCACTTAGATAAAAGAAAGAATAACTGTTTTCTTCACTTCCTTTGATGTCAAAACAAATCATCGCCCTACTCTGCTGCTCCTCTCTCTCTCCTGAGATAAGAGACTTAATAGAGGAAAACGCATCTGCACCAAACGAGAGTCTTCCAGTTGGGATAAAAGATATGCGTCATTAATTAACCTCCTCATTATTCTCTGGGTAGAAATTTACCAAAACTTTTAATTTATGGAATCTGGTGATTAATCCAAGAATGGTTCAAAAATGAGACTGCTGGACCTGGGAGTGCCCAGACTAATGTTAGCCTTTGATCGCCTTAGCATTCATTCTAACCTCAGGCCGCCAACACCAGGAGTTAAGCAAATAAGTTGCAACTTAGCAATGGAAGCACTTGCAAGGATTTTTCTGAGAGCTGCTGTAATCAAGGACCATGGAAATCAGGTGCAGACACATCACTCAGGAAAACAGCTTTGAAAACTCTTGTGTATTTGGAGGTTCTAATTTAGAAGCCAACTTTGCCTACTGACTGCCTGTTTGTTCGCCTGATCTATGTCAGTACTCACTCTAACCCAGCCCAGTGGGAAATTACTATCACCTTGGCTTGAAATCAGTCAAAACCATGGAAATCACCATATGGTGTGATTCCTGGTTCGTCAGGAGGTGTCGAGAGAGCACCTTTCCTATGCTGAACTCACTGATGGGGCAGGTTCTTATTGAGTCACAGCTGGGGACAGAGGATGCTGCTAACCTATAATATATAGATATTTTTTAAAAAGGTCTCCTGTTGAGCTCTCTTAATTTTTTAAGAAACCTAAGTTTTTTTCAAATGCTTAAGAACAAAGTTATATTCTTATACACCTCCATTTGTGCTTCCTCAGGAAAAAAAGCAATTTATCTTACATTTTGGGATTAGAGGTTGGATAAAGTCACAGGTGAAGAAAGGATTCAGTTAACTCACAGTGTCAATCAAAGAACGTCACCTTTCACACATTACAGATTTTCTACAGTACTGTTTCATCTTAGCTGCCCACCTGAAAAGACAGGAAGTTAAAAAGAAAAATCTCATTAGTGTGGCCTTTTTTTTTTTCTTGCATGACAGTATGTTTTTATAGTATTTCATCAGTTCTTAGATTTACATTTTTTTTTAATATTATAAAGTCTGAAATTTGGATGTGTCTTAAAATTTATGGGATATCTTAGCTTAATTAACAGCACTTCCTTCTTAGACTCAATGAAATATGGTATTTTCATGGTTATGTATTTACCTAACCAAACCCCTGCATATCCCCAAACTTCCTTCCTCATAAATATACCCAGAGCTAAAGTGCACCTGACCCAAGCTTCATATGCACGTGAGAGCTGGGCAATGAATAAGGAAGACCTAAGAAGAATTGATGCTTTTGATGGTGTTGGCAAAGAATATTGAATATACCACGGACTGCCAGAATGAACAAGTCTCTCTTGGAAGAAGTACAGCCAGAATGCTCCTTAGAAGCAAGGATGGTGAGACTTCATCTCACATACTTTGGACATGTTATCAGGAGGGACCAGTACTGGGAGAAGGACATCATGCTTGCTAAAGTAGAGGGTCAGCTAAAAAGAGGAAGACCATCACTGAGATGGACTGGCACAGTGGCTGCAACAATGGGCTCAAGCATAACAGCGACTGTGAGAATGGTGCAGGACCAGGCTGTGTTTCATTCTGTTGTGCATAGGGTTGCTGTGAGTCAGTACTGACTCCACAGCACCTAACAACAACATTTTGAGATATCCCAATGACATGCACAGAAACCCCTCTCACAGCTGTATCTGAAGCTGACCAGCCTGCTGCATTCTCCAGCTACATGAGATTTCTTCTGTACAGTCTATATCCTTTCCTCCTCAGCTGTGGTTCTAGACAAGGACAGACTCCTCCTCTGGCCTGACCTTGTCTCACTCTAGGCTAGAGATGGGCAGCTTCCCCTCACTATGTCATCTACCACTGATAACCACTCCTCTTAAAAAAAAAAAAAAAAAAAAATGTTTAGGCCTACCTTTTTCTCAATATTATTATTTCCAATATTTTATTGTATTTTCAGTGAAAGTTTATACAGCAATTTGGGTTCCCACTCAACAATTTCTATACAAGTTGTTCACTGGCATTGGTTACATTCTTCACAATGAGTGGATATTCTCATTATTCGTTGTTCGTTTTCATTAATCTAGTTTCCCTGTCCCCTTACATACTCATCTTTGATTTAAAGTAACTGTTGACTATTTGCTCTATAGTGGATTGTTTTTTTAAAGAGCACAGTACTTAGGAGTGATATTCATTATTTTTTGAGCCAATTTGTTATTTAGCTACAAGGTGACCTTGGGTTAGTTTCAGTTCAAGGTTCGAAGAGCATCTCAGGGCAATAGTCTCAGGGAGTTCTCCAGTCTCAATCAGTTCAGTAGGTCTGATTTTTTGTTTGTTTCTTTTGTTTTACGAATTTGAGGCTCGGTTTCACATTTTTCCTATTATATCAGGGTCCATCTATTCATGTGTCTGTCACTTTGCCATACTGTGGGGGCTTGTGTGTTGCTGTGCAGTTGGAAGCTATGCCACCGTTATTCAGATACCAGCAGGGTCACCCATGGAGGACAGGTTTCAGCTGAGCGTCCAGACTAAGACGGACTAGGAAGAAGGACCCGGCAGTCTACTTCTAAAAAGCATTAGCCAGTGAAAACCTTATAAATAGCAGCGGAACATTGTCTGATACAGTGCTGGAAGATGAGCCCCCTAGGCTGGAAGGCACTCAAAAGATGACTGGGGAAGAGCTGCCTCCTCAAAGTAGAGTTGACCTTAATGACGTGGATGGAGTAAAGCTTTCGGGACCTTCATTTGCTGATGTGGCACGACTCAAAATGAGAAAAAAGAGCTACAAACATCCATTAATAATCAGAACCTGGAATACACGAAGTATGAATCTAGGAAAATTGGAAATCATCAAAAATGAAATGGAATGCATAAACATCGATATCCTAGGCATTAGTGAGCTGAAATGGACTGGTATTGGCCATTTTCAATCAGACAATCATATATTCTATGCTGGGAATGACAACTTGAAGAGGAATGGTGTTGCATTCATTGTCAAAAAGAATGTTTCAAGATCTATCCTGAAGTACAACGCTGTCATTGATAAGATAATACCCATATGCCTACAAGGAAGACCAGTTAATACAACCATTATTCAAATTTACGCACCAACCACTAGGGCCAAAGATGAGAGAAATAGAAGATTTTTATCAGCTGCTGCAGTCTGAAATTGATCGAACATGCAATCAAGATGCATTGATAATTACTGGCGATTGGAACACAAAAGTTGGACACAGAAGAAGGACCAGTAGTTGGAAAATATAGCCTTGGTGATAGAAGCAATGCTGGAGATCGAATGATAGAATTTTGCAAGACCAACGACTTCATTGCAAGTACCTTCTTTCACCAACGTAAATGGCGACTATACACATGGACCTCACCCCATGGAACACAAAGAAATCAAATTGACTACATGTGTGGAAAGTGACGATGGAAAAGCTCAGTATCATCAGTCAGAACAAGGCCAGGGGCTGACTGTGGAATGGACCATCAATTGCTCATATGCAAGTTCAAGCTGAAACTGAAGAAAATCAAAGCAAGTCCATGAGAGCGAAAATATGACCTTGAGTATATCCCACCTGAATTTAGAGACCACCTGAAGAAGAGATTTGACGCATTGAATACTAGTGACCAAAGACCAGATGAGCTGTGGAATGACATCAAGGACATCATCCATGAAGAAAGCAAGAGGTCATTGAACAGACAGGAAAGAAAGAAAGAAAAGACCAAGATGGATGTCAGAGGAGACTCTGAAACTTGCTCTTGAACATCGAGCAGCTAAAGCAAAAGGAAGAACTGATGAAGTAAAAGAACTGGACAGAAGGTTTCAAAGGGCAATCGAGAAGATAAATTATTAAAATGGCATGTGCAAAGAGCTGGAGATGGAAAACCAAAAGGGAAGAACACGCTCAGCGTTTCTCAAGCCGAAAGAACTGGAGAAAAAATTCAACCCTCAAGTTGCAATAGTGAGGGATTCTATGGAGAAAATGTTAAACGATGCAGGAAGCATCAAAAGAAGATGGAAGGAATACACAGAGTCACTTTACCAAAAAGAATTAGTCAGTGTTCAACCATTTCAAGAGGTGGCATATGATCAGGACCCGAAGGTACTGAAGGAAGAAGTCCAAGCTGCTCTGAAGGCATTGGCGAAAAACAAGGCTCCAGGATTTGATTGAATATCAATTGAGATGTTTCAACAAACAGATGCAGCGCTGGAGGTGCTCACTTGTCTATGCCAAGAAATATGGAAGAGAGCTTCCTGGCCAAATGACTGGAAGAAATCCATATTTATGCCTATTCCCAAGAAAGATGATCCAACCAAATGTGGAAATTATAGAACAATATTATTAATACCACATGCAAGCAAAATTTTGCTGAAGATCATTCAAAAATGGCTGCAGCAGTGTATCGGCAGGGAACTGCCAGAAATTCAGGGTGGTTTCAGAAGAGGACGTGGAACCAGGGATATCATGGCTGATGTCAGATGGATTCTGGCTGAAAGCAGAGAATACCGGAAGGATGTTTACCTGTGTTTTATTGACTATGCAAAGGCATTTGACTGTGTGGATCATAACAAACTATGGATAACATTGTGAGGAATGGGAATTCCAGAACACTTAATTGTGCTCATGAGGAACCTTTACATAGATCAAGAGGCAGTTGTTCAGATAGAACAAGGGGATTACTGATTGGTTTAAAGTCAAGAAAGGTGTACGTCAGGGTTGTATTCTTTCACCATACCTATTCAATTTGTATGCTCAGCAAATAATCTGAGAAGCTGGACTATATGAAGAAGAACGGGGCATCAGGATTGGAGGAAGACTCATTAACAACCTGCATTATGCAGATGACACAACCTTGCTTGCTGAAAGAGGGTTTGAAGCACTTACTAATGAAGATCAAAGACCACTGCCTTCAGTATGGATTACACCTTAACATAAAGAAAACAAAAATCCTCACAAGTGGGCAACATCATGATAAATGGAGAAAAGATTGAAGTTGTCAAGGATTTCATTTCACTTGGATCCATAATCAACAGCCATGGGAGCAGCAGTCAAGAAATCAAAAGATGCATTGCATTGGGTAAATATGGGGCAAAGGACCTCTTTAAAGTGTTGAAGAGCAAAGACGTCACCTTGAAGACTAAGGTGCGCCTGACCCAGCCATGGTATTTTCAATCGCAGCATATGCATGTGAAAGTTGGACAATGAATAAGGAAGACCGAAGAAGAATTGAGGCCACTGAATTGTGGTGTTGGCAAAGAATACTGAATATACCATGGACTGCCAAAAGGACGAACAAATCTCTCTTGGAAGAAGTACAACCAGAATGCTCCTTAGAGGCAAGGATGGCAAGACTGCATCTTACATATTTTGGACGTGCTGTCAGAAGGGATCAGTCCCTGCAGAAGGACACCATGCTTAGCAGAGTACAGGGTCAGCGGAAAAGAGGAAGACCCTCAACGAGGTGGACTGACATAGTGGCTGCAACAATGAGCGCAAGCATAACAACGATTGTGAGGATGGCGCAGGACCAGGCAGTGTTTTGTTCTGTTGTGCATAGGGTCACTGAGTGGGAACTGACTCGACGGCACCTAACAATAAGTTTCCCTAACCCCTTACATCCTCATTTTTTATTTAAAGTAACTTGACAATTTGGTCTATAAGTGATTTTTTTAAAAGAGCACAGTACTTAGGAGTGATATTCATTATTTTTTGAGCCAACTTGTTATTTAGCTACTAGGTGACCTTGGGTTAGTTTCAGTTCAAGGTTCGAAGAGTATCTCAGGGCAACAGTCTCAGGGATTCCTCCAGTCTCAATCAGTTTTGTTTGTTTGTTTGTTTGTTTGCTTTGTTTTAGGAATTTTAGGTTCTATTTCGCATTTTTTTCCTGTTATCAGGGTCCATCTGCCGTGGGTTCTCTTTTTTTTCTATTAGCCTTTCTGAAGATATTTGATACCTGGAAATAAAGCAAATAATGTAAGAACCAAAAAGAACTGACAGAAGGCTATATGGGAAGATCCCAAAAAGGCGTCCTCAAAGAAGGCGTATATCTTAAAATATCCACGCCCTGGGGCCTTGCATATCAATCCTTCTAGGATCTTCTCTGGCACTGGGGAGACTTTGTAGAGGATGGTATAATGCCAAAAGATTAGATTAGGGGAGCTTCAGCTGCTAGCCAAAAGGTTGGCAGTTCGAATTCACCAGCCATTCCTTGGAAGCTTTATGGGTCAGTTCTACTCTGTCCTACAGGGTCGCTACGGGTCAGAATGGATTCATCAGCAACAGGTAGTATTTGCAAAATAAAATAAAATAAAACAAACGTTCCTTCGTTTATTCTGTAAATCAAAGAATTCAAACTAGCAGCCCTTGGGCTTCATATAGCTGCTTCCATGTTTGTCTACTTTATCTGCTCCAGGGGCAGGTTAACAATAAGCACTGTACACACCGGTTTACAATAAACCAGGTACTTACCAATCTGTAGTGCACAATTTCATATGTACAGATTTTTCATTAAGATGTGGTAAAACCCATGTGAAATTGTGCACCACAGATTAGTGAGCACAATTAAGCCAGTGCGTACCTTGTTTATTGAGTCATCCGTTCCTGAATTCTGCTCACATGGGATTTAAAAAAAAACCAACCAGGAATTTGTTCCTCAGGATTGTAATGCCAGCTGTATAAGCAGTACCAGTAGTAAAAACATGGAAGTCAGGAATGGGGAAGGTGGCTGGAGAGAAAAATGCTGATTAAAAATGCTGACATGTTGACAAATGAGAAGGTCACTTAACATGAGGATTAGGAAGCTACACTGAAGTGGGAAACATAACAATAGGGAGGACTGTCTGCGTGAAGGTATCTAGGTTTTTATCTAGGAGGACAAAAAAGGGAGTTTTAAACATTATCAAATGCTGCTGAGGTCAAGGATAACAGCAGAAAAAGAGATATAAAATATGACAGTTGGAAGATGATTCAAGAAAATACTGTCAATAGAACAACAGGGCAGAAGCCAGATTTTAAGGGGTTAGGAAGTGAGTGGCTACTGATGATGACACAGCACGAAGGCTTCTCTTTGCAGAAAGTTAAACGTCTAGAAAAACTGCAGCTGCCCTTCTAGAATTTACTGAAAACAATTCCCCAGCCAGGAAAATTTGCCAGTGCTATATTTATTGATTCCAGAAAGCTTGTGATAAACAACCATGATGCTACGTGTAGTAAGTTTTCAGAATACAGTTGGCCCCCTTTATCCATATCTGAGGGTTCTGCATCCACGGGTTTAACCAACCACAGATCAAAAAATTCATGGGAAAAAAAAAGAGGCATTCCGAAAAGCAAAACCTGAATTTGCTGCATGTCCAGCACTACCTGAATCCACGTGAATGATGTGATGTGTAGGCATACCCCACTGTAGCCTCCCACCATGACACAGATCCTCAATCTCTCTCCAGCACTTGATGTAGGAGCTTGCAAAGACAAGAAAGCATTAAGTGGCAAGCGTAAGCACTTACAACTATTTACATAACATTTATGTTGTATTATGTGTTATATGTAATCTAGAGATGACTTAAATTATACGAGAGGATGTGCATAGGTTATACGTGAATGACACCATTGCCATTGAGTACATTCCGACTCATAGCAACCCTAAAGGACAGAGTGAACTGCCCCATAGGGTTTCTAAGGAGCAGGTGGTGGATTCGAATTGCAGACCTTTTGGTTAATAGCCAAGCTTTTAACTACTAGGCCACCAGGACTCCCTATACGTGAATACGACACCATTTTATATAAGAGAATTTAGCATCTGTGATTGGTATCTGCAGGGGGTCATGGAACCAATCCCCCGTGGATACTGTCTTAGTCATCTAGTGCTGCTATAAAAAAAATACCACAAGTGGATGGCTTCAGCAAAGAGAAGTTTATTCTCTCACAGTCCAGTAGGCTGTAAGTCCGAATTCACAGCGCCAGCTCCAGGGGAAGGCTTTCTTTCTCTGTCAGCTCTGGAGGAAGGTCCTTGACATCAGTCTTCCCTTGGTCTGGGAGCATCTCAGTGCAGGAACCTCAGGTCCAAAGGACAAACTCTTCTCCTGGCACTGCTTTCTCGGTGGTGTGACGTTCCCCCGTCTCTCTGCTTGCTTCTCTCTTTTATATCTCTAATCAGATTGGCTTAAGACACTATCTAATCGTGTAGACCTCATCAA
The DNA here is from genome assembly GCF_024166365.1 of Elephas maximus indicus. Taxonomy (NCBI): domain Eukaryota; kingdom Metazoa; phylum Chordata; class Mammalia; order Proboscidea; family Elephantidae; genus Elephas; species Elephas maximus. Next base: position 163,853,735 of record NC_064819.1, read on the forward strand.
TATAATTGCCAATAATCCATTTTATTACATCACAGTGATGGGATTTACAACAAATAGGGAAATCACATCAGATGATAAAATGGTAGACAATCATACAATCATATAAGGGAATCATGACCTAGCCAGGTTGACATATTTTGGGGGACACAATTCAATTCGCAACAGATACTGAGGGAAGACTGTATAGTGCATCAGCTAAAGCTCTCGACAGACTTAGGTTAACACCGTCAAGTCACAAAAAAGACCAAAACGTGGGCGCACCAAATCTGCCTTTTAGTTGATCCCTTAGAAGCTCATCAAACTTTAAGCTTAATCTCATGTTATTTGTTCTCTATAAAAATAACCAATTTTATGCATGTGTTCTGTGTAATGCCATATTGCAATAAGCATGGGGACCACCAAGTTGATATTATGTTTCTTCTGAAGCCAGACATTTACTCCACTAAAAGAGTTGTTCCATATCAACTAGCAACATTATAACCTATTATCCATGTTACATTTTATCTGCCATGTGTTTTGTTTCTTTAAAAGTCCTACTACGTGGTTAAATCACAGAGAAGATGACATAAAATTATCAGCAAGAGAAGCAAGATAGCCACTCTGAGCCTCACAGACATTTCCTTCAAAGATTCTCTCCATGCACAAGTCCTATATTTTATTCCACTATTTTATAGTTTTATTTTTCACGTTTAAATCTTTGCTCACTTGATTTAAGAGTCAGCTTTATTCATTTTTTTTTAAACTGGTTACCCAGTTACCTTACTTCGTTGTGATTTTTTTTTTTTCTCATTCAAAAATTTATACACAAATTATTTTGTGACACTGTGTCAACACTCTCCCCCTTCCCACCCCGGGTTCCCCAGGTCCATTTGTCCAGCTTTCTTATCCCTTCCCGCTGTCTCATCTTTGCTTTTGGGCAGGTGTTGCCCATTTAGTTTTGTATACTTGATTGAACTAAGAAGTACATTCCTCACATTTTATAGGCCTGTCTATTCTTTGGCTGAAAGGTGGACTCCCAGAGTGGTTTCAGTTTTGAGTTAGCAGGGTGTCTAGGAGCCATAGTCTCAGGGGTTCCTCTCGTCTCTGTCAGACCAGTAAGTCTGGTCTTTTTTTTGTGAATTTGAATTTTGCTCTACATTTTTCTCCTGCTTTGTCCAGGACCCTTTATTGTGATCCCTGTCAGAGTGGTTGGTGGTGATAGCCGGGCACCATCTTGTTGTTCTGAACTGAGGCTGATGCAGACTAATATTTTCCTTGTGTCTTTGGTTTTCCTCATTCTCCTTTGCTCCGAATGTGATGAGAACAACAGACGTATCTTAGGTGGCTGGTTGCAAGCTTTTAAGACCCTAGACACTACTCATCAATTGACCTAGATGTGCCCTGAGACTGTGGTCCCCCACCCTCAGCCCCAGTAACTTGGGCCCTCGGGATGTCTGGACATATCCAGGAAGCTTCTATGACTTTGCCTTGGTCAAGTTTCATTGTGTTTTTACTCTATTTTCTCTCTCAAAAGGTAAATTTCTGGGAGTAGAGACATACTTTCACACCATATTTGCTCTTTTCTGATATGAAATTTTTTTTCTAGGCATTCTGTCTTTGTAACTTTTAAGTGATGCACATATGGCTACGTTATGGGCCATTTTACAGACCAATATAGTGAAATTTCTTCAGGAAAGCAGAGAGCATTCTGTTGGTATATCTTTCTAATCAGAGACCACTGGCATGTAGTTCAGCATGAACCCTTACACATTGCTCTCAAAACTGTGTCGGGGGCTTATTTCAACAGGTGGCTGCTTGGTCTCCTGAAAGAAACAAATGGTAAGGAGCCAAACTCCTGAGTTCTGGCTCTGGAAAAAACTGCTTAACCTTTGAAAAAGCAGTAGTGCTCCCCAACGTAAGGGGGTATTGAGGGTGGTATGAGGCTTAAAGGGATCCTTGACCCAATGAAAGAAGATACCTCTTGATCATCTTTAAGGGAACTTTTGAGGTGTTGGGGAGGGAATCCACCTGGGAAATCAAGGATTCCACTGAAAAACTAGGAAAATATTGGCATAATTAGGGATTTTATAGGAAGTCTCACTATGAATCGGAATCGCAAATAGCTGCAGTGTTGGTAATAGAAGGTGTTATACGGTGATGGCTGATGACATAAATTGTCTGAAGATTAATGGGATCAGAGTGGCTCCACACTGTATCTTCATATATTTTTCCTCCAGCCAACCCTCCGCTCGGCAATTCTCACTCTCTTTTTCTCACACACACACACGCACACATAATACCTCATTCCCACTCTCTGTGGTGACCACGGGAATGTGCTGCTCAGATCTCTCTTCAAAAGAGAATCTTCCCTGAGAGATGTACTTGGCTGACAGCCTCTAGCTGTCACACCTTGGATCCACTTTGGATAAATCTGGAACTGTTCGGTTCGTGCCAAGGTCATTTTCTCCCTAGGCTGCTCCCCGCTGGTGACTAAGCACAGCAGGGGAACTAAGTCCAACTCATTCCTTCCCAGGCAGGCACTCCTCTAAACAAGAAACCTTTGCTTTTGGGACCCCCATCAGCCTGATCAAGACTTTCTTCTCAGCTGCACTGAAGTCTGCGGCTCTTATTACCCACTTCTCTTCCCTTACTCTCTCCTTTCACAGAGTCAGGCTCTCATTTCAGTCTGAAGTTCTCCCACCAACTCCTGCTTCCTCCCAACTTTATTCTTCACAGGTGTTTCCCCCAATAAATCTCATATATATATTTCTTTTTAGTAAGTGCTTTTCTGAAAACCCAAACTAACACATTCTCTCACTACCCCACTTCTAATTTATAGGTACTTCTCTCAAAATTTAGGACAGCCATTGCAGTGCACAACTCCAGGGGGCACCATTCACACCACGATCTGTATGAATGGTGTACATGGAAATTGTGCAGCACATAGTTGTCACAGAAGCCCTGTTTGGGGAAAAGCATATTTAAGAAAATGGCTTTAATAAGGTATGAATGTCTACCTAGTTAAATGCAGATTTCTTACAGCACAGTATGCTGCTTGAGAGTGTCTGGAGCAATCCAACTGGACACCTACAAAGACCAAAGCAAACCAATAATTCTCAAATGGTCTATCTAATCATCTGCAGTTGTTTCAAAGCCTTTCCAAAAAAAAAAAAAAAAAAAGCATTGCTATCTAGTCAATGCTGACTCATAGTGACCCTAGAAGACAGAGTAAAGCTGCCTTTCTGGTGGTGGCAAAATAGTACTTCAGGCCACAAGTTGGCAATTTTTTTTCTGTAAATAGCCAGACAGTATATATTTTTAGCTTTGCAGGCCACATAAATTCTCTGTTGCAACTACTCAACTATTCCATTTTAGCACAAAAGGAGTCAGAGATATGTAACATGAATGGGTTCCAATAAAAACTTTATTTGTGAATGCTGAAATTTGAATTTTATATAATGTTCATGTGTCACAAAAAAAAATATTTTTTTTCCAACCATTTAAAGATGTGAAAACCATTTGCAGCTTGCAAGCCATGCAAAACAGGTGATGGGCCAAACAGAAAAACAGATAATGGGTAGGATGTGGCCAACTTATTTTTGCTGATCCTTGGTTTTTTTTTTTAGGCTGACTACAGAGGGTTACTTACAGAGAGTAAGTAGGGGTTACCGCTGGGGGTGGATTGTAACCTTCTGGCCTAGTTCAGCCCTTGTGGGACACAGAATCAACCGTGATCTGAAAAGGACCGGTTTGGGAGAAAGAGGGAGGAACTCATAATAGCTCTGTTTTATGTATTCCTTTTCGGGTCAAGATTACAACCAGATTCTCAACCTCAGCATTGGTAGTATCATTGGCATCAAAAAGCTAGAAAATGATGCCCTGAAAGTTTTCAAGGATATCTTGCTTAGATTATTATATTCAGAGTAAAAGTCATAGCTTATACCCTGAGATGGTTCCTTCTTTCTGGGTAGCCCTCTATAAACTAAATATGCTGCTAATTAAGGAATATTCTCCCCCTGTGTATATCAGATCTTGGGTTTCCTTTTTTTTTTTTTTTTTGCCTTTTTTTAGGAGATACTGAACAAAAGAAAAAGACTCTAAACTTTCCTCCACATAGTACTGATTTAAGCACTGGGATGAAAATGCAATATTCTGTATATCGTTTGTTTGATCGGAGTGTTCTCAGATGCCATATCCAATTTTTCCAGCCTGACCTTTCCTAAGATTCCACGGGCTCTTTCATTGGGATTTAAATGAAAGGGCAAAGCATTCTGCATGAATATAGAAACAGACTGGGAATTATATAAAATCCACTGAAGTAAAAGAAACTGGTAGTGAGCCCCCAGGGCAACAGATGGCATTTGTTGAGCTTGCTTGCTCTCAAGGAACTTACTATCATATATTGCAGCAAAAAGTCTAGAGAATGCATTGTTTATCATCTACTAATGAAAAGAAGCTATAAAGAATCAAAGGAAACAAGAATGTCCATATACTGAATTCAAACATTACTAGATGGCTCTTTTTGCCTCCTTTGGTTGGAGAGTGAAGCCTTGGGTTATCCATGGTGTGGTACATGCATGTACGTAATTGAACGCTTCCTCCAAATAATCTCTTTCCCCATCAAAACCACCTCCCCCCACACAAACTATAGCCCTACTTTATTTTAGCCTCTAGAATAATCTGGGACATACCTATGAATTTTCATAGCTATTTAAATCTAGGTAAGAGTCAGCTCCAAAGAGCTGCCGGACTGATTCTCAAACCCAGATCAGTGCCCCATTTTCTGTCTTTTCTTTTGAAGTTTCCAGTGACTTTACCTACTTTCTTTCCCTCTATTTTTTGTTTCCTTTTATTTTTAAAAGTCATTTTATTTTGGGAAATGTTTAAATTATGGAAAAGTTAAAAAAAAATACAACACTCATATTCCACCATCAACAATGATCACATTTCCTTCTCTTACAAGAAATTAAATACTGCAGTTATAACTAAAGTTTCCTTTCTACTGCCCCAGGAGCAATCACTACTATGAATTTGTTGTGTATCTTTCCATTCCATTTTGTTGTTCCATACATATATAAATCCATAGATACTATATAGTGTTATTTTATAGATTTATATTTGACTAAGTTGTATCATACTATATGCATCATTCTGCATCTTGATTTTTTCACTCAATGCTAAGTTTTTAAATCTTTCCATATGTAGTCATATATATCCTCTTCCTTCTTTAAAGCTGCCCATCATCCACACTATCCATTGCCGTTATTCTTCCTGCAAGACAAATTGAGGAACAGAACCTTCCTTTCCTAAAGCCCTATTTCCCCGATGCCTCCAAATACTAGCGCACAAAACCAAACCAAACTAAACCCGTTGCTGTCTAGTTGATTCCGACCCATAGTGGCCCTCTAGGACAGAAGAGAACTGCCCTATGGGTTTCCAAGGTGTGGCTGGTGGATTTGAGCTGCAAACCTTTTGGTTAGCAGCCGTGTGCTACCAGGGCTCCATTAATACACAGGCCCTCTTAATTTTAAGAATTTTACTACTAATTACCAGGTGAAAACAGGGAATACTAAAAACAGTACACATGCGAAATAGCAGAATTTAAGAAATTTTAGCAAGTTTGGAAAATATGACCCTAAGCTATAATTCTTGATAATTTGGCCAAACTGAGACGGCAGCTAGAAATCCCACTGATATCGCATTCTGCTTTTGTTTTTTAAAAGTGAAAATCAATAAACTTTAGTCCTCCTTCTGACCTAAGAGAAGGGTTCTGCTGGCCCCACTTCCTGTAACAAGGCTCAGCATATACTCCTATAGTGGCACAAATGCTCCTTTGTCTCAAGTGGGTGAGTTGTACTACATGGGCCTCCAGATTGGGTTTAAATGACAGGTCTGCCCCTGACTAGTAGCTCTTTGAGCTTGGACAAGTTTCTTTACCTCCATGATTATTACTTTCTCAACTGTAAACTGAGAATAATAATATAAGGTAACTCATGGTTGTTTGAGAATTAAGAACTAATCTATTATGAATCCTCGATAAATGTTAGTAGCTATTATTATTGTTGCTGTTAGTTGGGGTCCTGCATACTCATGGTTCTCACATTGATTCACAGTCAATGAAGAGAAATAAGCCTTATACCTCTTTCTGAAAACTTGTCACTTAGATTCAGCCAGTATTCTGGGTTATCTAGTGATATTCAGTTTTAAGGGCAAGCTGAGCTAAAAATCCATACATGAATATAGGTTCAAAAGTTGATAATTCAGTTACATGCAGCTCCATAAATTTTCAGGATTAAAACTCCAGCACCATTACCTTCAGGAATTTCATGGATTCCCATCAGAATATCAACTAGGGAATCAATATTTTAGCAATATTTTAGACCAAAAAAGTGGCCTCTAACACCTGAGGACTGGGTATGCTGGTTATCTTTACCAGTCTTTTACTGGCTATGAAGACAATGGTAAACTAAGATGTTTATTACGGGCTGTGATTAATTTTACCATACACAGCTCACTTGTATGGAATTATGGGGATTTTTTTTTTTTTTTTACAGAAGTAAGATGATTAAAATAATAATTGGACCATTTTACATAGTACGAAAAGTACTCACCATGATTTTTCTTTATACAGAGTTCCTATGATAAAGTTACAATAAATGGCTTCTATGAATTTTTAGGTGTTTGGACTTCTCGCTGAGTTTTAGGTAGAGAAGCCATCTAGCCCATGATGAAAAATTTTGTTATTAACTGTTTCATGTAACTCTGAAAAAAAAGAGAAAAGAGAAGAAATTCCTACTGTAGCAGCACATGGGATAGGATTCAGGAAGTCCCTTAAAGAAAATTCTATACCTGCCTTGAGCACAAATATACTTCAGGAGTCAAGGTTTTGCCTCCGTTCCCTCCCACTCCCCAGGAAATATTCTAGACATTCAACTTGATGGCTACTGAAAACACAGATGGTGAAATATTATGCAGAGATTCTCAGAGGCAAAACCAATGCTCACTTTACATTCATACACATCTCAGGAAACCCCTTAATCAACTTGTTTTTTAAAACTCTGAAAACCAAAGCCATAGCCAATGCTTTGATCAGTCTCAGCCACAGAAAACTCAATTCTTCTATAGCATTCTAAATTTCACTTGGGCTATGTAAGCTTTTATTTAAATACACAAGTAATTATTTTTTAATTCCCTAATAAGAAAAGGCATGGCATTCTCTGATTATGATTAGCTCATGCTGGACTTCTGTTCTGGTCAGCTTTGGATGGGACTCTATCCGTGGAGGTGGTTAACCAAATGTGTGTTCCTGCTTGCTGATTAAGATGCTTATGGGAGGTAATGCTGACATCATTACCTGGACTGCAAACAGGCCTCATCCAGGTTGTCCACAAACCATTTGGAAAGAGGACACATTCCTCTGATTAAGGGAAATTTTGATCTTGAAGTTGCTTCCTGAATTCATAACTGCATGGTTTTTGTCAGATTAGTGGTCTCTTTAACTGGATTTATTTACTGTAGATGATCCTTTGTCAACACCAAATCCATCTTTCACAGTACAGGTGTCAATTTCCAGTTAGATTTAAACATCCTGAGAAAGGTCACTTTAATATTAGGATCTGCTGAGCAACATGGTGTATCTATTACAAAAAACTTTGATTAGTATTTTGGATTAGTATTTCACAGTTAGTCACCATGTATTTTAGGACTCTGTTATGGTTAAGGTTGTGTGTCAGCTTGGCTGGACCATGATTCTCAGTGGTTTGGGAGTTATGATATAGTTCGGCAGTCATATGATGTAGTTTGGCAGTCATATGGTGTGATCACTTCCATGATGAGATTTGATATAATGTGATCACTTCCACGATGGAATCTATGAGTAGCCAGTCAAGTGAAAAGGAGTTTCCTTGGGCCTGCGGCCTGCATCCAATAGAAGTGGACATTCTGGCAAGGCTCTTGGGCTTTTGTTCACTCTGGATCCTGCAGCTGGCTCCTGTTCATCTGACCTCTGGTTCTTGGGACTTGAACTAGCAGCTTACCTGCGGTCTTGCTTGCCAATCTTGGGATTCATCAATCTTCGCAGCCTGTGAGCAAGAGCCCTGATCTCTGACCTGCTGATCTTGGGTTTGCCAGCCCCTGGGGCTACGTGGATCAGGGGAAGCCTCTATACTGACCCACAGACTTGGGACATTCCAGCCTCTAAAACTGCATGAGCCATTTTCTTGGTATAAATCTCTCTCTATATATATTTATATGCTTTACTGGTTTTGCTTCTCTAGAGAATCCTGCCCAAGATAGCACCAAGCTAAGAAGATAGAGTTTTTTCTAGCCAAAGACTCATTTTTTCCCCTTAGCTACTAAAAGTTCACTCCATTTTAATGTGACTTAACTTTGGAAGAAAGGTTGCTGTCAGCAGCCCGTAATAAAGGATTTTACCACAATGTGGAATAAAATACACACTCATTATGAAACACATAAATACTGCATATGAAGGACTTGGGTGAATTTGAGCCACAAGACGAAAAATAAGGTGATCACGTATTTGCTAAATATTAATTCTCTACTGAGCCATGAAATGGAGCAAAGTTCTAAAAATAAATATTAATGGAGAATGTCTGCCAATACTATCCAAGAGAATACATTTTAATAGTAAACATATCAAGTGGGAATTTTTCTCTGGAATTAAAATAAGCTAAAACTTCCGTTTAAGAAGAAATCCTTTATGAGTTTGCATTAGTATAACCTCCATACAATTGTTTTCCTTTCAACATTGATTATTTGGTACCTAGAAAGTCTTTGTAACCTTTGGGTCTTTAGAGAAAGCTGTATGCGCTGTCCCTGTCAAATGTCTGCATGTTGACTTAGTTTTGATGAATGTCTTGGCGGCCTTAATAGAAAATTTTGTATTCTAGATTCTTCTCTGCCACTCCATGACAGCATTGTAGATAAATTCTTAACAAGAACAAGGGAAGGGATGTTTAAGATTCTATGATTTTAACAGACTTGTCATTCTCCTTCTTGATTTATCTACACACAAAAAAATTAACTCATATTTCTAGAGGTAATTACCAAATTTATATATTCATAGAAAACCAGCATAAAAGTAGATGATATCACAATTGGATATTTATGAAATGCCAGTTTTCCATAAATACAGAAAACCAGCAATTATCACTGGAGTTGTTTACTAACATTTGGAAGAAAATAAATAACAAATGGGCTCACTATTCATTAAAATGCCTCAATAATATAACAATTGTCCCCATCTCAACATAGATCTCTTGATATCCATGTTTCGACTTCAGAGTCACTTCAGCTAGTCAGCTTACATGTAAAATAATCCTTGCTATAAGATTTTCATTAGCCTGTTGCTATGTTTTCTTAGATCTTTACCAATTTTAGTTATTTTTTAAAATTTCTGTGTGTATGTGTTGATTCAAAGCACAATCTTATTTGCTTTCAAAAATCTCTTTTATTAGTCAGAACTGTGCATAAGATACTGAGCTGGAATTGGCATGAATAGTGTCCATGACTATGAGCCGTTTGTATATGTGAGCCCAGTTACTTATTTGGTCACCTGTCAGGAGCAGACCGAAGTGGGAGAGTACAGATGGATTGATCTGTGCAAACCCATCAGCACTCCTGAGGAAAGAATCTCAGGGTACATAAAGATGGACACATTTGCTCATTCATGATTTTAAGAGAGAAATAAATAGCACATTTCTTACCACCACAAACTAGTTAATTTTCTAAAGAGAGTATTATGTTTTCCAAAATCACCCTTTTGGTCCGTCCTCCAGAAGCTTTCCTGGTTTTTTGTCTGTTATTATTGTTGTTGCGTGGCCCCCTCTCAAAGTAGTAGGGCTTTACATAGCCATGTCTCTTGCCAAGGATCCTTTCAGCTGCAGCTAAGGGAGCTTCTATAAATGTCAGTTTCTAGCCAGTATGTTTTTAGATGAAAAGTTGTAGTTAGTCAAGGAAGAAAAGGGAACAATTCACAAATAAAACAGGTTTAGGTAGACTGTTCTTAGAAAACAACAAGTGTCAGTTATCTAACACTGTGTTGAAGCATTTAGGGTAAAAATACAGAGAGAATGTAGAAAGGCACAGCACCGAGATCACTGCCGCTGTAACGGGCTCAGAAGTCAGGTACTGAGCCCTTATAAGCTCTGCTGGCAGCACCAAAGGGTCTGTCCTTGATTACCTGTGAATATGTGGTTATTCATGCTGACGATCATCCAAAAAGACGATATTTTTATCAGGCCATCTTCTTTTCCACACGACCATAATGCTTCTGAGCTAATGGAGGTAGGTTATGAACATGGATTTTGGCATTATGTGATCTTAGAGTTAGAAAAAAATCATAAAGGTCAATCAGCCATACCTTCTTCTCAATCCCAATCTCTTCTGGCTTATCCCCAACAAATGATCATCCAGCTTATTTTCTCATTAAATATATTAGTATCTACGATCATTGTAAATAACTTTTTCAATAACATGAACAGCTACTATACACATGGACCTCACCAGATGGAATACACAGGAGTCAAACGGAGTACATCTGTGGAAAGAGATGATGGAAAAGCTCAATATCATCAGTGAGAACAAGGCCAGGGGCCGACTGTATCAATTGCTCATATGCAAGTTCAAGTTGAAGCTGAAGAAAATTAGGACAAGTTCACAATAGCTAAAGTATGACCTTGAGTATATTCCACCTGAATTTAGAGACCATTTCAAGAATACATTTGACACATTAAACACTAATGACCAAAGACTAGACGAGTTTTGGAATGACATCAAAGACATTACACATGAAGAAAGCAAGACTACCACCACTGATTGCTCTGACAGGGATCACAATAGAGGGTCCCAGACAGAGCTGAAGAAAATGTAGAACAAAATTCTAACTCAGGAAATAAAACAAGACTTACTGGTCTGACGGAGACTGGAGAAACCCCAGAGTATCGCCCCCAGACACCCTTTTAATTCAGTACTGAAGTCACTCCTAAGAGTCACCCTTCAGCCAAAGGTTAGACAGGCCCATAAAACAAAATGAGACTAAATGGGCACACCAATCTAGGGGCAAGGACGAGAAGGTAGGGGGGGACAGGAAAGCTGGCAATGTGGAACCCAAGGTTGAAAAGGGGAGAATGTTGACACATAATGGGGTTGGCAACCAATGTCACAAAACAATATGTGTATTAATTGTTCAATGAAAAACTAATTTGGTCTGTAAACCTCCATCTAAAGCACAATAATACAAAAAAAAAGAAGAAGAAGGAAAATTAAGAAAGCCAGAGATCATTAAAAAGACAGGAAAGAAAGAAAAGACCTAAATGGATGTCAGAAGAGACTCTGAAACTTGCTCTAGAATGTAGAGTAGCTAAAGCAAATGGAAGAATGATGAAGTAAGAGTTAAACAGAAGATTTCAAAGGCCAGCTCAAAAAGACAACATAAAGTATTATGATGACATATGCAAAGACTTGGAGTTAGAAAACCAAAAGGGAAGAACACACTCAGCACCTCTCAAACTGAAAGAACTGGAGAAAAAATTCAAGCCTCAAGTTGTAATAGTGACAGATTCCATGGGCAAAATACTGAATGATGCAGGAAGCATCAAAAGAAGATGGAAGGAATACGCAGAGTTACTGTACCAAAAAGAATTGGTCGATGTTTAATCATTTCAGGAGTTAGCATGTGATCAAGAATAGGTGGTACAGAAGTCCAAGCTGTACTGAACTCGTTGGCAAACAAGGCTCCAGGAATTGATACAGTACCAACTGAATGTTTCAACAAACGGACGCAGCTCTGGAAGTACTCATTTGTCTATGCCAAGAAGTTTGGAAACAGCTACCTGGCCAAGCAACTGGAAGACATCCATATTTATGCCTATTCCAAAGAAAGGTGATCCAAAAGAATGCTGACATTATTGAACAGTATCATTAATATCACATGCAAGTAAAATTTTGCTGAAAACCATTCAAAAGTGGTTGCAGTAGTACACTGACAGGGAGCTGCCAGAAATTCAAGCTGGATTCAGAAGAGGACGTGGAACAAGGAATATTATTGCTGATGTCAGATGGATCTTGGCTGAAAGCAGAGAATTCCAGAAAGAAGTTTATTTGTGTTTTATTGACTGCAAATGCATTCCACTGTGTGGATCATAACAAATTATGGATAATAGTGCAAAAAATGGGAATTCCAGAACACTTAATTGTGCTCATGAGGAACCTGTACACAGATCAAGGGGCAGTTGTTCAAACAGAACTGCATGGTTTAAAGTCATATACAGTGTGGATCAGGACTGTATCCTTTCACCATACTTATTCAATCTGTATGCTGAGCAAATAATCCATGAAGCTGGACTATATGAAGAAGAATGCAACATCAGGATTGGAGGAAGACTCATTAACGACCTGCATTACGCAGATGACACAACCTTGCTTGCTGAAAGTGAAGAGGACTTAAAGCACCTACCGATGAAAATCAAAGACTACAGCCTTCAGTATGGATTACACCTCAATATAAAGGAAACAAAAATCCTTAAAACAGGACCAATAAGCAACATCATGATAAACAGAGAAAAGAGTGAAGTTGTCAAGGATTTCATTTTACATGGATCCACAATAAACAGCCATGGAAGCAGCAGTCAAGAAATCAAAAGAAGCATTGCATTGGGCAAATCTGCCGCAAAAGACCTCTTTAAAGTGTTGAAAAGCAACGATGTCACCTTGAAGACTAAGGTGTGCCTGACCCAAGTCATGGTATTTTCAATCACCTCACATGCATGGGAAAGCTGGACAATGAATAAGGAAGACCTAAGAAGAATATATGCCTTTCAATTACGGTGTTGACAAAGAATATTGAATATACCATGGACTGCCAGAAGAAGGAACGGATCTGTCTTGGAAGAAATACAGCCAGAATGCTTCTTAGAAGTGAGGGTGGCAAGACTTCATCACATACTTTGGACATGTTATCAGGAGGGATCAGTCCCTGGAGAATGACATCATGCTTGATAAAGTAGAGGGTCAGCGAAAAAGAGGAAGACCTTCAACAAGATGGACTGACACTGGCTGCAACAATGGGCTCAAGCATAACAACGATCATGAGGATGACGCAGGACCGGGTAGTGTTTTATTCTGTTTTACATAGGGTCACTATGAGCCAGAACCGACTCTACAGCACCTAACATGTTCATTGTCAAATATTTACACGATAAATTTTTTATATCATACTTTCTTAAATAAGAAAAATGTCCCTACAATCTCACCATCTAGATTAACTTTTGGTTCATAGCTAACTACCTATAAAACCCAAACCAAATCCATTGCCGTTGAATCAATTTCAGTTGATAGTGACCCAATAGGACAGAGAGAAACTGACCCATAGGGTTTCCAAATAGGGGCTGGTGGACTTGTACTGCCAACCTTTTGGTTAGCAACAGAGCTCTTAACTACTGTGCCACCAGGGCTCCATCTATAAAAAAAAAAATATATATCCACGCTCCCTGGCTTCTTTCTCGCTCCCTGGCTTCTTTATCGCTGTTCAAATCACACACTGCTTAGCAATCTGCTGTCTTGCCCTGGGCATCCGCACAGAGGTGACCATGAATGAAGGCCCTTCCATCTGACACTGACTGCCAGGGGAGTGTGAAAAAGCAGGTGCCTTGTAACAGAAGCCTGAGGAGAGCTGGCTATGCCTTTAGGAAGGGTCCGGAGGGAATGGCAGCCAGCACTTTCTCTACCTCTCCTAGCTCCCATTGTCACACCAGGATGACTAAATACCACACTAGCCCAAAACCCTAGTGTGATTTTATATGTTTTATATCCATCTATAAAACATATAAAATCACACTATATGATTAGTTCTGTAACTCACTCACTTAGTCTGCTATATATCTACCTACCATATATGTTGTTGCTGTTAGTTGCTATCAGGTTAATTCCAACTCATGGTGACTCCATGTGTGCAAAATAGAATTGCTTCATAAGATTTTTAAGGCTATGACCTTTTGGAAGCAGATTGCCAAACCTGTCTCTGAGGCGTCTCTGAGTGCGTTCGAACTGCCAACCTTCCAGCTAGTAGTCAAGCGCTTAGCTGTTTGCACCACCCAGGGACCTCTTATCTATTATATATGGTGTTGGCAAAGAATACTGAATATACCATGGACTGCCAGAAAAACAAACAAATCTCTCTTGGAAGAAGTACAGCCAGAGGGCTCCTTGGAAGTGAAAACGGCGAGACTTCATCTCACATACTTTGGACATGTTTTCAGAAAGGACTAGTCCCTGAAGAAAGACATCATACATGGTAATGTAGAGGGTCAGTGGAAAAAGAGGAAGACCTTCAACGAGATGGATTGGCACAATGGCTACAACAATGGGCTCAAACATAGCAATGATTGTGAGGATAGCAGAGGGCAGGGCAGCATTTCATTCTGTTGTACATAGGGTTGCTATGAATCAGAGCCAATTGGATGGTACCTAACAACAAATATATACATATATACACACACACACATATATGTGTATATATATATAAATATATATATACACACACACACACACACACACACCCCCCCCAAAAAATCCATTGCCACTGAGTTGATTTAAACTCATAGTGACCCTATAGGACAGGGCAGAACTGCCCCATAGGGTTTCCAAGGAGCAGCTGGTGGATTTGAACTGCCAACCTTTTGCTTAGCAGCCGTAACTCTTCACACTGCGCCACCAGGGCTCCATATATATACGTGTGTGTGTGTACATATATATATACATACACATATGTATACATATAAACCTCTTTCTCTGTCGATATATCAGTTGCCGTCAAGTTGACTTCAACTCTGTGTCAAAGGAGGATTGTGCCCCACATGGCTTTCAATGGCTGATTTTTCAGAAGTTGATCACTATAAGCTTTTCTTCTGAGGTGCCTCTAGGTGGACTCAAACCACCTAGCAGTGAGCAGTTGAACACATTAACTATTTGCACTACCCAGGGACTTCTCTGTCATAAGTATTTATATAGTCATTTCAAGGCCAAATATTATGTGGAACTATCATAATGTATTCAACTGGTCTTTTATTGTTGCATAAATGTTATTTAATATTTTCTAACATTTTGATCATTAGAATTATGATCATATATATTTGCAAAACTTTGCAGTTATTTCTTTCAAAAAATTCCTAGAAGCTCATTTGATAATTCTACTTGAAAATTAGTGATTGTGGCTACATTTTTAGCAACTCAAATTCCTTTTACTGTTTTCTAGAAGTGTCAGAAACAGGATAGTTTGATTATAACCAAGATAGGTTGAAGTGAATTTCAAAGAAATAAGCAGGGAGAAGGGAGCTGATATTTAGAACTGCACAAGACATACAGGTCTTGTATAAATGTATGACTATTTCTTAAAAGTATTTAGGAATATGAAAAATACAGTGAGAGGGGAAGATCTGGGTGGACAAAATATATAGGATAAAATAAAAGACAGACAGAATCTTGTCAATTGACTCCTATCCCCTGACTTCAAACACTAGGCAGCCATAACCATTGTTGCCCTCTCTCTTGGACTCTCTCCTTTCTTCTTCTTCCTTAGCCACAAGGAAACTCAGACTGTAGAAAAATCTAAGAGGCAATGACTGGAAGCACTATTCAACAATCAGAAGAAGACTCAAGATGGAAGAGAAAGAAAGGGGAACCTCAGTCAGTATCTTCCTCATGGTCACAGAGAACTCATGGAGTTTATTGTTTGTAGACAATGTCATTAATATATACCCCTGGGTTTGATTTTCATTTTAAATTCCTTTTCCTATTATGCAGAAAATTGAATGATATTAACATAAATAGTCCATTTAAATGTAAGATAACAATGATGAATATAATTCAAACAGCAATGTCATAAAGTCATTTTAAATTAACTCTAAAAATAGGCTTAAATTTCATTCAATGTATATTTTAATAGAGTTGCAAATCCTTTCAGAAAACAGTCATAGAACTTTTGAACCCAAGCCCAACATCATTACTAAAGACCTGCCAAGACAGTAATTATACATAAATTTTAATGACATTAAAGGTAGTCGTTTCTGGCTAAAAAATAGGAAGAGAGATGTTTCTTTCTTTCCCCAAAAGTCAAGGGGAAATTAAAGGTTTCTGATACCCATGAGGGTGGGAATGGGGTGAGGTTCTGTTTTTAGCAAAGGACTTTCTCTTTATACTTCTGCTATATAGGAAAGGCAGAGGAAGAGTGATAAAGCAGGACCAAACCCAGGGGAATGATTTCCTTGGAAAGCTATTAAAAAGCTAGTCCTAAGCAAAGATGAGCAAGTAGGAAAGGACAGGAAAACTGGAGAATGGACACAGAGAACCCACGTGGATAGGAAAAAGGGGAGAGTGCTGACACATTGCAGGGATTGCAACCAATGTCACAAA
Source organism: Elephas maximus indicus (assembly GCF_024166365.1). NCBI lineage: Eukaryota > Metazoa > Chordata > Mammalia > Proboscidea > Elephantidae > Elephas > Elephas maximus. The sequence goes on from NC_064819.1 coordinate 163,870,142, forward strand.
ACAATTTGTGTACAAATTTTTGAATGAGAATGAATTTGTGCTGTAAACTTTCATCTAAAACACAATAAAACTGAAAAAATTTTAAAAGTCTAGTCACAGAAATTATCCTAACTAGAATACCCACCTAAAAAAAAAAAATTAGTACACACAAAATCAGCAATGGCTGTAGACATCCAATATAGCCCAGAAGGCCTTCATATGCCTCAAGAAGGATTTCAACTGTTACCTAAAATCAAGGTAAATTGGATGGTGCAGTGAGCCCAGACAAAAAATGGGCTTATATAGGGCTGTAGCTCTCAGTAATTAATTGACATTACCCAATGGCAAGATCACAAGCTTTTATTTACTTACATAGAGGTTAGGACATAGATGAATGGGGTATGATTCATTGTGGGGTCGGCCTCCCCTCCCCGATCCCTGTCCTAGGGTGAGTTGACACAGGAAATCTCTTCTGCACACGTAAGGCTCCAAGTTTACGTGGCAGGCAAAAGGTTGTGAGGCAAAAGGGTCAGGGGTTTTATACCTCAGAGTGTATGGGAACAGGGAAGAGGGTAAGAGGAAGGGTCTTTGTTCAGCGGCACCTGGCCTGACCATCCTGTTCCCAAGCATTTTTTAACTATAAACAGCATGGCAGTCCTGTGATCATGGGTGCCTGACCAGAAAGAACATTGCTGCCCCTACTAACTACAAGGTAAACTACTTTAGTACAATTAAATAGTCACAAGTAGTCATAGAGACAGAGAAAGTCACTGTGGTTTCAGAACAGGGGGGAAGCTTTCTCCGACAAGCAGAAGGAACCGGCCAAGAGAGAAAACCCAATTACTAGCCTCCCTATCAGAGAATGCTGTAAGTCCAAGGCACCAGCTTGGATGGGAATCGTAAAAGCAGACCGCCCTCCCAGCAGATGGTAACTATCATCTAGTACATAGTAATATGAGTTTTTTCAAGAGGTTTGCTAGTAATAATTATTTGCTTTACAATTAAATGTGTCCTAGGTTTGCCTGGCGCCCTGGTGGCACAGTGGTTAAGAGCTACGCCTGCTAAAAAAAAAAAAGACTGGCATTTCAAATTCACCACCTGCTCCTTGGAAACCTTATGGAGCAGTTCTACTCTTCTCTATAGGGTAGTTATGAGTCGGAATTGATTCAACAGCAATGGGTTGGTTGGGTTGGGTTTAGGTTTGCCTATTTCAAATAAAGCATGAGGGATTATTTGTTTCTTTAGTGATTATTTAAAATCATTAGGATGAATAAGGAAACATAAGACCTTTGTTCCCATTGTAACAACAAAACCCCAGAAAAAATAAAAACTCATATTTGTCAATGGGGCTAGCAAAGGACAGAGAAAAAAAAATAAAGCCTTGATGAACTGAATTCCACAGAGAACCAAAGAAGCTTCCATCTCCCTGGGCAGCTGCCTGATCTATGGGGGATAGATGGAGAAGTTGCTATAGGCTTTCCTTAGATGAAGAGATTTTGCAGGGACAAGGGCAGTCTGGGCTGGCACGATGGATTAGAATCTGGATGAGAAACAAATGCAAACTGCCTGACAATTCTTCTCCCCCCTTTCCTAATCCTACCCTTAATTTTGCAATGAAATTCAATGAAAAGGATGCTGCAAACCAGAGAGAAATCACATAGTCTTCCATTTGGATTCTTGGACCCTGCCATAGGTGAATCCAAAGGTTAATCAAAAATATCTGAAACTGCAGCCCAACTTAATTATTGACAAGAACAAAAAGACAGTAGTGGCACTGGAGTCTAGGTCTGGACTAATTACTGGTGATCTCAGTCTAATTAAAGATGCAGCCTCGCTCCTGTTAAACTCCACTCTATGAAAAACCTGAATGAATTGACCTCACCATAACTGCCAGACATAGGAAAGTGCTTGAATGTTCTGGGAAATAAGCAAAAAAAAAAAAAATTTCCTTCAGTCTCTGCTATTTAATATATACAATGTACACAGTTTAGTATAAAATTGAGGGTAGAGAATAAATAGGAAAATGTGAACCATATTAAAAGAAAATTCATTCAATAAAAGCAGATATTGGAATTGGCAGAAGACTTTAAAAACAACTTTAATAAATACATTCAGGAATTTACAGGGAAATATGGGTATAATGCATAAAGATAAGAGATATTTCAGGAAAACAATAACATAATTTAAAAAACACCAAATAGAAATTCTAGAACAGAAAAATAAAATATCTGAAACTTAAAAAAAACATTGGATGGGATTAACAGCAGATTGGACACCAAAGTTCCAGCAACAATTATGGCGGTAAAGGAAGAAATACTAATTTGGGGCTAGTGTAATGCTAGTTATACCCAGTTTGTGTGGTCTGGGAAACACAGGTTTTGTGAGTTGATAAATTCCTCAGTAACGAGGTCCACATTTCATGTGTATGGGACAGGTCACAACACTCGCACAAATTTGTGGTAAAGTAGTGAGTTATGAGGACTACAACTACCTAGATATCATGTTAGCTTAAAACAAGAGCTTATGACAAATTTTGACATATTTCTCAGATAGTAGAATAAATAATAAAGAAAATTACTACCTTTAACTTAATCATGACATTGGGAGACACTGACCATGAATCCTTACATTTGTGATAGTAAGAGAAGTGGAGAATGCTGGATGGTCAGAATCATCAGAGCTTTGCAACTTGAAGAATAGGCCCTGGAGTAGCAGCAACAGCATTACTTGGGAATGATGTGGACTCTTGAACCCACCACAGGTCTATGGAATTATAATCTGCATCTTAACAAAATCCCAGGTGATTCCTATTCAAATTAAAGTTTGAGAATTACTGTTCACAGGTGCTTTTTAAAATGCAGATTCCTGAGGTCCCTAAAAGATCACTGTCTGAAGGTGAGGCCCACAAATGTGAATATTTTTAAGCTCCCCAGGTTCTTCTGTATGGACTAGTATTTGGAGATCATTGTCATAGGCTAGAATTTTGCTAAATAAATTCACAGAACAGTCCTTCCAGATGCTTCTTGAACAAAAAACAGAGTTCCAAAATAAAATAGGCGAGAAGCCCTACTCTATCACCCTCTTGGAAATTCATGTTGTGAGAAGTCTTACAGAAAAAAAAGTCTGAAATTATTTAAATCAGTATTTCTTAGATGTATTTTATCATGGAATCCTTTTTCTACTCCCCCTCATAACAACAGAAGCACACAGAATGATGTCATGGATCTTCCTTTTTGAGTAGATTTCACTTTGGGAAATGTGATCTTAGATTTCAATACTGATGGTTTCTGAATGTTCAGAGAAAATTCAGGAAGGATCCTCATGACTCGAGACTCCAAAAGGAAACTTGGTTCAAAACTAAGACTCCAAAAGCGTTCATAATTCAGTGGATACTGCTGCAAATTGTGGCAATGTAAAGACAAGGACGGGGAGATTGACATGGTTGCACAGAGCTTATTTTAAAGCTCAAATTTTAAAAGATGGATGAAAGGGCATAGGAACAAGGATGAAATTTGAAGGATAATGTGATGACAATGGAAACTAAAGACTAGAAGAGGCTGAGCCTTGTAAAAATGATTAAGGACAACTATTGTTTTGTAATTAATTTGGAGTGATTGAGCTAGAGGCCCTGGTTGGTGTAAGAGTTTAAGCACTCAACCACTAACCTAAAGGTTGTCAGTTAAAACCCAACCAGAAGCACCTTGGAAGAAAGGCCTGGAGACCAGCTTCCAAGAGGTCACAACCTTGAAAACCCTATGGAACAGTTCTACTCTGACACACATGGGGTCAGCATGAGTTGGAGGCAACTCCACAGCAACTGGTTTTGTTTTGTTTTCTTTTAGAAGAAAGAGCACTACAGCGTCAGGAGATGTATGTTCTAGTATTAACTCTGCAACTAGCCAGCTGTGGGGGAACCAAGAAGGGGTCCCTTTTTCAAGTAAGGTCTCTCTTCTAAACGAGGGAGTTGGGGTCATTTATCTCAGAGAACGCTTCTTGTCTTGATTCTCAGTGTTACTTCAAATCATACTCAAACCGATCACACCTCTTTTTTATTCTCTCATTGGACTTGTGCAGGAGCCAACACCAAAGGGCCTGGATGCTTATCATGTCTGGTAGTTCCTCTTTGTAGCCCCGTCTACAATCACATATCAAAACAAAGATTTAGGTAGACTGATGGCATGTGTTCTCATTCCACATAACTCCAGGAGATAATTTCTTTTGTAGCTGGTTCTTTTCTTTCCCCCTGAGAAAGGAAGATGGATCAAAGTTACATTACAGAAAGAGGACACTTTTCAATGTTTCATAAAGTTAAAAATCCACAAAACTAGAACTTGGGGAAAATGGTAAAATACCTTTATTGATAGTCTTTTTCTTCTTCAATTTTAATTGTGCTTTAAGTGAAAGGTTACAAATCAAGTCAGTCTCTCACACAAAAATTTACATACACCTTGTTACATACTCCCAATTGCTCTCCCCCTAATAAGACAGCCCACTCCCTCCCTCCACTCTCTCTTTTTGGGCCCATCTCGCCAGCTTCTAACCCACTCTAGCCTCTCGCCTCCCCTCCAGGGAGGAGATGCCAACATAGTCTCAGGAGTCCCCTGGATCCAAGAAGCTCACTCACCAGCATCCCTCTCCAACCCATTGTCCAGTCCAATCCATGTCTGAAGAGTTGGATTTGGGAATGGTTCCTGTTCTAGGCCAAAAGAAGGTCTGGGGGCCATGATCACCGGGGTCCTTTTAGTCTCAGTCAGACCATTAAGTCTGGTCTTTTTACTAGAATTTGGGGTCTGCATTCCACTGCTCTCCTGCTCCCTCAGGGGTCCTCTGTTGTGGTCCCTGTCAGGGTTGTCATTGGTTGTAGCCAGGCACCATCTAGCTCTTCTGGTCTCAGGCTGATGTAGTATCTGGTTCATGTGGCCCTTTTCTGTCTCTTGGGCTCGTAATTACCTTGAGTCTTTGGTGTTCTTCATTCTCCTTTGGTCCAGATGGGTTGAGAACAATTGATGCATCTTAGATGGTCGCTTGATAGCATTTAAGACCCCAGATGCCTCTCTCCAAAGTGGGATGCAGAATGTTTTCTTAATAGATTTTATTATGCCAATTGACTTAGATGTCCCCTGAAACCATGGCCCCCAAATCCCTGCCCCTGATACGCTGGCCTGTGAAGCATTCAGTTTATTCCAGAAACTTCATTTTTTATTTAGTCCAGTTGTGCTGACTTCGCCTGTATTGTGTGTTGTCTCTCCCTTCAAATAAAGTAGTTCTTATCTACTATCTAGTGAATACCCCTCTCTCACCCCCCCTCCCTCCCCCTTCTCGGAATCATCGAAGAATATTTTCTTCTCTGTTTAAACTATTTCTTGAGTTTTTATAATACTGTTCTTATACAAAATTTATCCTTTTGCATCTGACTAATTTCACTCAGCATAATGCCTTCCAGATTCCTCCATGTTATGAAATGTTTCACAGATTCATCACTGTTCTTTATTGATGCGTAGTATTCCACTGTGTGAATATACCATAGTTTATTTATCCATTCTTCCGTTGATGGGCACCTTGGTTGCTTCAGTCTTTTTGCTATTGTAAACACTGCTGCAATGAACATGGGCATACATATATCTGTTCATGTAAAGGCTCTTATTTCTCTAGGATATATTCCAAGGAGTGAGATTGCTGGATCGTATGGTAGTTCTAATTCTAGCTTTTTAAGGAAGCGCCAAATAAATTTCCAAAGTGGCTGTACCATTTTACATTCCCACCAGCAGTGTATAAGTGTTCCAGTCTCGACAGGGCCTCTCCAACATTTATTGTTTTGTGTTTTTGGATTAATGCCAGCCTTGTTAGAGTGAGAAGGAATCTCATTGTAGTTTTGATTTGCATTTCCCTAATGGCTAATGATCGTGAGCATTTCCTCATGTATCTGTTAGCGGCCTAAATATCTTCTTTAGTGAAGTGTCTGTTCATATCTTTTGCCCATTTTTTAACTGGGTTATTTGTCTTTTTGCAGTATTATGTAGATATTAGGGATTAGACGCTGATCGGAAATGTCATAGCTAAAAACTTTTTCCCAGTCTGTAGGTAATCTTTTTATTCTTTTGATGAAGTCTTTGGATGAGCATAGGTGTTTGATTTTTAGGAGCTCCCAGTTATCTAGTTTTTCTTCTGCATTGTTAGTAATGTTTTATATACTGTTTATGCCATGTATTAGGGCTCCTAACATTGTCCCTATTTTTTCTTCCATGATCTTTATTGTTTTAGATTTTATTTTTAGGTCTTAGATGCATTTTGAGCTCGTTTTTGTGCATAGAGTGACCTATGGGTCTTGTTTCATTATTTGGAAGATGGATATCCAGTTATGCCAGCATAACTGACTGTCTTTTCCCCATTTAACTGTTTTGGGGCCTTTGTCAAATATCAACTGCTCATATGTGGATGGGTTTATGTCTGGATTCTCAATTCTATTCCATTGGTCTATGTATCTGTTGTTGTACTAGTACCAGGCTGTTTTGACTACTGTGGTGGTATAATAGGTTCTAAAATCAGGTAGAGCAAGACCTCCCACTTTGTTCTTCTTTTTCAGTAATGTAATGCCTTACTTACCGGGGCCTCTTTCCCTTCCATATGAAGTTGGTGATTTGTTTCTCCATCTAATCAAAGAATGTCGTTGAAATTTGGACCGGAATTGGATTAAATGTATAGATCACTTTTGGTAGGATAGACATTTTTATAATGTTAAGTGTTCCTATCCATGAGCAAGGTATGTTTTTCCACTTATGTAAGTCTGTTTTGGTTTCTTGCAGAAGTGTATTGTAGTTTTCTTTGTATAAGTCTTTTACATCTCTGGTAAGATTTATTCCTAAGTATTTTATCTTCTTGGGGGCTACTGTAAATGGTATTGATTTGGTGATTTCCTCTTCGATGTTCTTTTTGTTGGTGTAAGGGGATCCAACCGATTTTTGTGTGTTTATCTTGTATCCCGATACTCTGCTGAACTCTTCTATTAGTTTCAGTAGTTTTCCTGAGGATTCCTTAGGGTTTCTGTGTATAAGATCATGTCATCTACAAATAGAGATACTTTTACTTCTTCCTTGCCAATCTGGATGCCCTTTATATCTTTATCTAGCCTAATTGCTCTAACTAGGACCTCCAGCACAATTGTCGAATAAGAGTAGTGATAAAGGGCATCCTTGCCTGGTTCCAGATCTCAAGGGGAATGCTTTCAGGCTCTCTCCATTTAGGGTGATGTTGGCTGTTGGCTTTGTATAAATGCCCTTTATTATGTTGAGGAACTTTTCTTCTATTCCTATTTTGCTGAGAGCTGTTATCGTGAATGGGTGTTGGACTTTGTCAAATGCCTTTTCTCCATCAATTGATAAAATCATGTGATTCTCGTCTTTTGTTTTATTAGATTACATTAACTGTTTTTCTAATGTTGAACCATCCCTGCATACTAGTATGAATCCCACTTGGTCATGGTGAGTTATTTTTTTGATATGTTGTTGAATTATATTGGCTAGAATTTTGCTGAGGATTTTTGCAACTAAGTTCATGAGGGATATAGGTCTGTAATTTTTTTTTTTTGTGGTGTCTTTACCCGGTTTTGGTATCAGGCATATGGTGGCTTCATAGAATGAGTTGGGTAGTATTCCGTCCTTTTCTGTGCTCTGAAATACCTTTAGCAGTAGTGGGGTTAACTCTTCTCTGAAAGTTTGGTAGAACTCCACAGCGAAGTCGTCAGGGTCAGGGTTTTTTTTTTTGTTGGGAGTTTTTTGATTACCTTTTCAATGTCTTCTTTTGTTATGCATCTATTTAGTTGGTCTACCTCTGTTTCTGTTAGTGTGTTTCTAGGAATTTATCCATTTTTTCTGGGTTTACAAATTTGTTAGACTACAATTTTTCATAGTAATCTGATATGATTCTTTTAATTTCAGTTGGGTCTGTTGTAATATTGCCCATCTCATTTCTTACTCAGGTTATTTTCTTCCTTTCCTGTTTTTCTCTTGTCAATTTGGCCAATGGTTTATCAATTTTGTTGATCTTTTCAAAGAACCAGCTTTTGGTCTTTTTAATTCTTTCAACTGTTGTTCTGTTTTCTATTTCATTTAGTTCTGCTCTAATTTTTATTATTTTTTTTCTTCTGGTGCCTGGGGGTTTCTTTTGTTGCTCTCTATTTGTTCAAGTTGTAGGGATATTTCTTTGATTTGGGCCCTTTCTTCTTTTTGGATGTGTGCATTTATTGATATAAATTGACCTCTGAGCACTGCTTTCATTGTGTCCCAAAGGTTCTGATAGGAAGTGTTTTCATTCTCGTTGGATACTCTGAATTTCTTTATTCCATCCTTAATGTCTTCCATAATCCAGTCTTTTTTGAGCAGGGCATTGTTCAGTTTTCAAGTATTTGATTTCTTTTCCCTGCTTTTTCTGTCATTGATTTCCAATTTTATGGCCTTATGGTCAGAGAAGATGCTTTGTAATATTTTGATGTTTTGGATCCTGCTAAGGCTTGCTTTATGACCTAATATGTGGTCTATTCTAGAGAATGTTCCATGTGCACCAGAAAAGAAAGTATACTTGGCTGCTGTTGGGTGGAGCGTTCTGTATATGTCTATGAGGTCAAGTTGGTTGACTCTGGCATTTAGATCTTCCACATCTTTATTGAGCTTCTTTCTGGATGTCCTGTCCTTCACCAAAAGTGGTGTGTTGAAGTCACCTACTATTATTGTGGAACTGTCTATCTCACTTTTCAATGCTGATAGAGTTTGTTTTCTGCATCTTGCAGCCCTGTCATTGGGTGCATAAATATTTAATATGGTTATATCTTCCTGGTGTATTGTCCCTTTAATCATTATATAGTGTCCTTCCTTACCCTTTCTGATGGATTTAACTTTAAAAGTCTATTTTGTCAGAAATTAATATTGCCATTTGTGCTCTTTTTTGATTGTTGTTTGCGTGATATATTTTTTTCCATCCTATGAGTTTTAGTTTGTGTCTCTAAGTCTAAGGTGTGTCTCTTGTAGGTAGCATATAGATGGATCTTGTTTTTTAATCCATTCTGCCACTCTCTGTCTCTTTATTGGTGCATTTAGTCCATTTACATTCAGCATAATTATGGATAGGTATGAATTTACTGCTATCATCTTGATGTCTTTTTTTGTGTGTTGTTGACAGTTTCTTTTTTCCACTTAATTTTATGTGTTGAGTAGATTATCTTTATATATTGTCCTTTCCTTATGTTTGTTGTTGATTTTGTTTCCGCTGAGTCTCTATTTTTTTCTTGTATTTTATTTTGATGAGTAGGATAGTTTGTCTCCTTTGTGGTTACCTTATTATTTACCCCTATTTTTCTAAATTTAAACTTAACTTTTATTTCTTTGTATCGCTGTATCTTCCTCTCCATATGGAAGATCTATGATTGCATTTCTTAGTCCCTCTTTATTGTTTTAATGTTGTCTTCTTTTATATAATAACATCGCTGTTACCCTGTTCTCGGATTTCTTTTTATAATCTTGCTTTGTTTTTTGGATTTCCCTGTCTCGGTTGACTTCTGATTGCTCTGCCCAGTGTTCTAGTCTTGGGTCAATACCTGATATTATTGATTTTCTAACCAAAGAACTCCCTTTAGTATTTCTTGTAGTTTTGTTTTGGTTTTTACGAATTCCCTAAACTCCTATTTATCTGGAAATGTCCTAATTTCACCTTCATATTTAAGAGACAGTTTTGCTGGATATATGATTCTTGGCAGGCAATTTTTTTCCTTCAATTTTTTAAATATGTCATCCCATTGCCTTCTTGCCTGCATGGTTTCTGCCAAGTAGTCCGAGCTTATTCTTATTGGCTCTCCTTTGTAGGTGACTTTTCATTTATCCCTAGCTGCTCTTAAAATTCTCTCTTTATCTTTGGTTTTGGCAAGTTTGATTATAACATGTCTTGGTAACTTTAACAGCTACCTTATGTGGAGTTCGATGAGCATCTTGGATAGATATCTTCTCATCTTTCATGATATCAGGGAAGTTTTCTGCCAACAAATCTTCAACAATTCTCTCGGTATTTTCTGTTATACCTCCCTGTTCTGGTACTCCAATCACTCGTAGGTTATTTCTCTTGATAAAGTCCCACATGATCCTTAAGTTTTCTTCATTTTTTAAAATTCTTCTATCTGATTTTTCTTCAGATATATTAGTACCAAGTGGTTTATCTTCAGGTTCTGAAATTTTGGCTTCCACTTGCTCAATTCTGCTCCTCTGACTTTCTGTTGAGTTGTCTACTTCTGTAATTTTATTGTTAATCTTCTGAATTTCTGATTGCTGTCTTTCTATGGATTTTTCCAGCTTATTAAACTTTTCCTTATGTTCCTGAATCATCTTTCTAATTTCTTCAATTACTCTGTGTGTTCCTTGGCTTGTTGTGTGTATTGCCTATTTCCTTCCTGATGTCTTGAAGGGTTCTGTATATTAATCTTTTGTTTCTGCCTCTGGTAATTCCAGGAATGTACTTTCATCTAGAAGATCCCTGGGTTCTTTGTTTCGAGAGATTGTTGAGGCGATCATGGTCTGTTTCTTTATGTGACTTGATATTGACTGTTGTCTCCAAGCCAACTACAAGTTTTTGTATTAATTTATGCTTGCTTACTATGTCATAGCTTCTTGCTTTTTTTTGTTGTTTTTTTTGATATACCCAAATGGGTTCCTTGAGTGAGCTAGCTTATTTTCGCCTTTGGAGCTCTGATGTCCTGTCCCTAGGTGGCTAAGAGCTGTTATCAGGTATATCAGTCTAGGAGTCCATTCACTTTTCTTGTATGAATTCGGCTCAAGTGTCCAGGTAGCTGATCATCAAGTGTGTGGTACAGGCTCTGTCCTACAGTCTTAGAGGGGCAGGGGTGATTGGTGTAAATACCAGTATCTGATTGTAGCAGGGGGTCACTCTCTGAACAAGGCAGTTCTCAGCCCCCTGCTGAGAACTGACACCCGAGTGTCTCTGAGGAAAGCATGTTTCTCTTCCCTAAAGCGTGCAGATGGGTGGGTTCTGCAGACGGACCATGGGCACCCAACGTTTTTGGTTGTAAGGACTGGGAGGTACCAGTTATCCTTCGACCCCTGTCGTGAGTGGCTGCATGACCTGAGTGGAGCTACCAGTCCCTAGGCCCCTGATGTTTGTAGGTGAGGACCCTGTTTAATAGGCAAGGCAATGTCAACCATCAAACACCCACCTCTCCACCGCACAGCTGCAATGGTTGAAGTCTGCCAACAAGGGCCTCTTTTCCTGAAATAGGCCCACACAGCTCCATGCAGAAAGGAAAGTTGCTCAAAGGCCATGGACCATTTATGACTGTACAGGACCCACTTCTGTCCTGAGCTCCCCTGGTTAGTGGAGCTGGCAAATTATCTTTTCTCCCAATTGCAATTTTTTTCCTTTTCCAAGGCCAGAAGGATGGCTCTAGGTGCTCAACAGGGCCTATCTCAGGCCCCAGAAATTCAGCCACTGAAGCCGGTTTGGGGGCGGGGGACGTGCGGTAAAATATATGCAATGCAAGTAGTTAGTTTTTGCCAACAGCGCCATTCTTCTCAGGTTCCGGAGGTGTGAATACACCGTGTGGCTGGCTGCTTCTCCCTGAGGAAACTGCAGCTGAATGCTAGTACCAACCCACCATCGCTGCTCTGGGAATGGTGCCTGAGGGATCCCCACAATTCAGGTCCGGTAACTTCTCTCTGCTTCTGAACAGTCTCTTCCTCCCCCTGCCCCTCAGTTGGTTTTCTAAGCTTGCCTTTGATGCTCAGGGCTCCTAGCTTGTCATAAATATATTTGTTTCACTTGTTTTTTGGAGTCATTGTTGTAAAGAGGGCTCGTCAAAAGCGTCCGTCTATTCTGCCATCTTGGCTCTGCCTCCAATAGTCTTGAAATCAGAAAATTGTTAGAGTAGCTTCAGTCCTTGTACTTGAGATTTTATAATGCAGCTGACAGCCTTATTTCACTAACTATTTCTCTAATTCTGTGGGAATGCTAGTACCATATTCATGAAGAAACCATAAAATAAAAATATAAAGAATGAGACGACCTAGTACAAGCTCTGCTGTTCAATCATATGCTGTGACATGGTCAAATACATAAGCTCAGCATATATTTTATCAAACACTGTGCAAGTCCCGCTCTACGTTTTTTACCCAAGCAAAAAGCCTGCATTTGGGTGCTATGTAAAGACTTACTCTTCTTGTTAAACATCTTCTTAATGATGTGAAGCATTTGTAGGCCACCACATAACATGATTTTATTTGCCATACTGAGTATGGAAAGAAATTATAAAAATAATAATGTGCTTAGTTATCTAGTGCTGCTATAACAGAAATACCACAAGCGAATGCCTTCAGAACAGAATTTTATTCTCTCACAGTCTAGTAGGCTAGAAGTCCAAATTCAAGGCATCAGCTCCAGGGGAAGGCTTTCTCTCTGTTGGCTCTGGAAGAACGTCCTTGTCATCAATCTTCCCCTGTCCTAGGAGCTTCTCAGCAAAAGAACTTCAGGTCCAAAGGATGTGCTCTGCTCTCAGCGCTGCTTTCTTGGTGGTATAAGGTCCCCCATGTCTCTCTGCCGGCTTCTCTCTTTTATATCTCAAAAGAGATTGACTTAATATACAACCTAATCTTGTAGATTGAGTCATGTTTCATTAACATAACTGCCAGTAATCCCACCTGATTAATATCATAGAGATGTGATTTACAACACATAAGAAAATCACATCAGATGACAAAATGGTGGACAAGCACACACACTGGAAATCATGGCCTAGCCAAGTTGACATGTATTTTGGGTGGACACAATTCAACCCATGACATGTGCTTCAATATTTTGGTGCAATATTCAAACAGAAACCCAGACTGTTACAACTGTAAGAAAACTATTAGAAATGACTTGAGCAAGATTTACAAAGTGGTGGCCAGCAGCCATGCACTGCTCATTGACACATTTATTGGCTATTTTGCTTGATGAGCAAGTGTTCTTTTTTTTAATTTATTGTGGTAAAGATTATAAATAATACATTTGCCAATTCAACATCTGTCACTTGTACAATTACAATGAAACCAATTACATCAATAATGTCGTGCAACCATCACCAATATCTATTTCTATATTTTCCATCCCCATAACAAAAAGTAAAGGCAGTGCAGCTAGTACATGTTACAGTTGAGTTGTTATAAACAACTTAGCACCTGTTGCCCTACACCCAGTCTTATTTAATACTTAAATACCTTACCAGACACTTCCAACGTTTGAGTTTGCAACTGTCCTCCTTCGGTCAGAATTTTCAAAGCTGGAAGGGACATTAGAAATAAGCTAACTCAGTGAATTCACAGATGTTGGTAGGCCAAAATAGAGTTGTGAACTTTTTACACTGATAAGCCAAAAACATTTTTTTCATCAAAAGTAACTAAAAACCAAACCCAGTGCCGTCGAGTTGATTCCGACTCATAGCGACCCTATAGGACAGAGTAGAACTGCCCCATAGAGTTTCCAAGGAGCGCCTGGTGGAATCAAACTGCCAACCCTTTGGTTAGCAGCTGTAGCACTTAACCACTATGTTACCAGGGTTTCCTCAAAAGTAACTACTACCATGATATAATAAAATAAAGGTTATTTTTATAATAAAAAATAGAATGGTCATTCCAAGAAAAGCTGTTTAGCAATCTTCTAGTAACATAAGTATAATTATGTTAGATGTACCATTATCTTTTTTTTTTTTGTAATTTGCCACCAACCAATAAAAACTTCCTCACAGACTGACACTGGCACTCAGACTGGTGTCTGGAAGCCAGTGACCTGGTTCAACATTTCATTTTAGAAGTGAGGATATGGTTCCATGATGTTCCCAAAGTTTCATGGCTGGTGAGAGCCAAAGCTAGATCACCCGGCTTTCCAGTGCCAAGTCCAAGGTTCTTTTACTTCATCAGCTGCCAGAAGGCACTGTGTCATCAGGCTTTTCTGGAGCCAGATAGAGCCCAGCGCAAACTGGCTCAGCTGTATGACCCTGGCCAAGCTAATAAACTTCTCTAAGCTTCTAGCCCTGTGCTTCCCTCACTGGAGAACTTAGAGTTCTTTGTCTCTATCGTCACATTCTTCCAGCATGTATTTCACTGCATTTGATACAATTCCCCATTTAAGGCTACGGTAAGTGTGATATGGAAGATGGTCAGATGCTGGCTTTCATAAAACCAAGCCTGCTCACTCTCTTCCCAAGGCTAGCCCCAGAAAGAGGCTGTGTGTTCACAGTAAAGAAAACATTCTGACAGCCAAAAATTTAACTGAAAACAAATTAAGTCTTTATTGTCCTCTCTTGGAAATGCCAAAAAAAGGATTCATAAACCACAGCAAATCTTTTTTGAAATCCTCTTTCTCTACCCATACCATGCCCTTGCCTTCACATGCACAGCTCCTAGGCACCAGAGATAATCCTAACACTCTTCCCCTACTTCAAGCTCTCCAAAACCCACTCTCTAATTCAGCCACAGCAATCTTCCTAACGCTGATTTTTCTTTGGACTCTTGTTTTTCTGTTTCTGGCATTCTTTTTTCTCTTTAATGAGTAATCCACTCCACTTGCAATGTAAATCCTTCTAACTCCAGTTTCCTCCCCACTCCTTACTCTGATTTGTGTGTGGGCCCCTTAAAAACTAGGGAGAAAGGATGTAACCAATCATGCTTTAATAGCTGTTGTCCCTGCCCCATATTTATTTACCATTTATTTATGCTACAAAATACTTTGTGTTCTCATACATGTTTAAACCCTTTATTTTCCATATAAAGGAGATATTACTGTTTGAATTTTGCAGAGTAAGGAGCCAAATAAAGACAGAATATAATTGATTCCCTGAGGTCAAATAAGCATTTGAGGCAAGGCATATATGGAGTAAAATAGCTTCTTTTTCCTTGTTCAGGGAAGACTAGTCTCTGAAAACATTTTCAACAGTAAATATTTGTCACAGTTATAGGTGCTAGGAAAACAGGAGGAAAGACAGACCAGATGCCTGACTTATGGAGGATTATATTCTCAGAGCCCTGATGGTGTGGTGGTTAAGAGTTCTGCTGCTAACCGAACAGTGAGCAGTTCAAATCCATCAGCCACTCCTTGAAGACCCTATGGGGCAGTTCTACTCTGTCCTGTAGGGTTGCCATGAGCTGGAATCCAGCATTTTTCTTTTTTTTTTTTTTTTTTTTGGTATATTCTAGTTGGGGCAGGGGGTGTATTCTAGTAGATGTGTGGAAAGTATGCAGATAAAGCAGTGCTATAAGAAAATGGAAACAAATGATGTGATAGTCAGGGGTGGGTAGACTGACGGCTAATTTAGTCTGGATAAACAGAGGGGCTTTTATGAAGAGATGAAGATTTGGGATAAGAGCAATCCAGGAAAGAAACCACAAGTAGGAATGTTCCTAAAACTTGAGAAGAGGGAAATATAGAGTGAAATAAGCTTGGTGTGTTTATGTTTGTGGGACAGAAGGAAAAGCAGTGCAGGTGGCAATATGGAGTGAGGTTTGTGTTGAGCATGGGAGGAGAGGTGGTCAGAGCATAGACCATGGTGAGACTTATAGGCCAGGGCAAGGAGCTGAAATTTTTTCTAAGTGTAATGGGAAGCAATAGGAAGTCCTCAGCAAGAGAAAAGTATCTTACTATTTTTTCATAAAGATCATTCTGATTACTATGTTGAAAAGGGATTTTAGGGAGGCTGCCTAAGAGGGTACTGCTATGATCCAAGCAAGATATGCAGATTGCTTGGACAAAGGTAGCAGCAGTGGAGATAGGAAGAAATGGGAAGACTCAGGACACATTTTAAGATAGAGTAGACAAAACTTGCTGAGGAACTGGATGTGGGGGCAAGAAAAAGTAAAGGATAAATGATGATTCCTAGATGTTTACATTTAGCAATTGGTGAATGGGTATGTCTTAGTCATCTAGTATTGCTATAACAGAAATACCACAAGTGGATGGCTTTAATGAAAGAAATTTATTCTCTCACAGTCTAGTATGTTACAAGTCCAAATTCAGGGTGTCAGCTCCAGGGGACGGCTTTCTCTCTCTGTTGGCTCTGGAGAAAGATTCCTTGTCATCAATCTTCCCCTGGTCAAGGAGCTTCTCAGGCGCACAGATCCCAGGTCCAAAGGACATGCTCTGCTCCCAATACTGCTTTCTTGGTGGTATCAGGTCCCCAACTCTCTGCTTGCTTCCCTTTCCATTTTATCCCTTGAGAGATAAAAGGTGGTACAGGCCACACCCCGGGGAAACTCTGTTTACACTGCATCAAGAATGTGACCTGGGTAAGTGTGTTACAATCTCACCCTAATCCTCTTTAACATAAAATTACAATCACAAAATGGAGGACAACCACACAATACTGGAAATCATGGCCTAGCCAACTGATACATAAATTTTGGGGGGGACATAATTCAATTCATGATAGGATAGTTGGGCATTTGTGGGATAAGGTAGATTGCTTCAAAATATATAGAAATGAGTACAAGCAAAATTCTGTTTTGCCTGTGTTAAGTTTAAAATCCCTAGAAGACAGATGAGCAGAAATGTCAAGAATGGCATCTACGAATCTGTTACAGTTAAGGATAAGAATGTTTTCTCTACCCAGAATACCATCCTCTCCTTTTCCTGCAATTTCCTACTCATCCTTCAATTGTCAGTTCAAATGCACCTCTCTAGGCAGTTAGCTTCTCTCCCCTCTAGGCGCTATTTCAGTACTGACTATGGGGAGAAGTGGATGGTTTGAAGAGCTGTTTAGGAGGTAAAGATCAGCAGGATTCAGTGACTGTGTGATATAAGGGTGTGAGGGTGAGCAAGTGTGACAGTGCCTCTCTGGATTCTGGCTAGTCTAATGGTGTGAATGGTAGTGTCATTCACTGAGGGGAAGAAGGTTTAGAAGGGTACCATTTTTATAATGTTGAATGCAGAGACAGAAGTAGACAGTTGGATATTAGGGTCTGCCAGGAAAGAAGTCAATGCTGAAAGTATAACAGTCAGAGTCATTAGTTATATAAATATGTAAATAGTAATTGGGGCAAGGGCAGGAATGAGATCACATAAGGCGAGAATTTAATGAGAGGAGAATAGAGCTTAGGCCCAAGTATTGAGGAGTTCCAACACACAAAGTTTAGTTAAAAGAAGACAGATCTGAAAATGAGATTGGAGAAAGAGCATCCAGGGTGACAACAGAAGTAGAAAAATGTTGTCTCACAGAAGCCAAGGGGAGACAGCTTTTCATGAAAGAGGAATTAGTCAAAGATTAAGTCCTACAGAGAAGTATCTACTATTCATCCAAACCTATGACTCTACCATTGTGTAGTGTGTGCTGGAGACAGCTTAGCATAGCCAACTACGTGCATCTCTCCCCATCTCCACATTCAGTGATGTCATGTTTGTAGCGTGAACACACCATGAATATTTACACCATGGAAATTGGCAAACACTACAAATTGGGCTTCCTCCTCCCTAACCCTCCATCGCAGAGAATTGACTGTTAAACATTTAGCAGCACACCACTGACAAAAGTAGTATATTAGAATCATCTAGATAACTTTTAAATATATCAGTGCCTGGGCCCCACTGCTAGGCATTCTAATTTATTTGCTCTGGGATGGCCCTGGGCCATGATATTTTTAAATTCTCTCTGCGTGTTCAATTATGCAGCCAGGATCAAGAAACACTGATCCATCAAGAACAGAGCAACCAGGTGTTTGGTGCTCATAGAATACCACATTGATGTTTAGGAAGCAACAGAAAAAGCTAGTCCATAGGAAATAGTCAAGGATTCAAGCTAAGCAGAACTAGAAGATACCATACATCTGAGCAGGCATAGTGTTAAATCACATAGCTAGAGGTCAAATTAGGTGAAGAAGGAACAGAGACCAACTACTATAGGTCTAGGCAGGCATGGTTCAGAATCTGCACCAGTCTCCTTGCCACAGAGACTGAAAAAGGGGCCAATTCACAGAGAGAGGAGACAAGGTGAGAGACAAAGACAGACTTTGACCTGTGAACATTGTCTAGCTATGCACAAAGTCAGCTCTATCCCTGGGCTTTACATGAGCCAATAAATCCTCATCACACTTCGGGGTTTTCTGTCACTTGCATCCAAAAGAGACCTTTTTCAGTCAGATGGATAGGAGCTGTGATCTCCATTTTTATCTTGTCTTATTATTGAGAATGGAATCATTATGAACGAAAATGATACCTATCTATGACATAGGTGATCCATAATAACTGCAACCATTAATGTGCAATGTTAATGAAAGACCCTAAGTGTTTTTATCTCTTGTTATTGAATCACTCTTTCCATTTATTTTTCCCCGTTTTGTCTATCTTAAGCTGGCAACATTTCCTACTGATTTATAAATATCTGTGACATTTATGTTACTTAATACAGTAGAGTACACATAGGACTCAGACTTTACCGTATGATGAAGTGGAAGTTTTAAGATAAAATTATGTATTTTTATTTTGGATAAAGGGAGTGAGCCAATGAATTGAGAGATCTACCCACTATTAGTGCTTCTACTGTGTCTCCAAAAAAATTCAAATTTCTCATATTCCAGGTTTCCTTCAGGTAAATATTTATAGTTCATTTAAAGAGGAATGAGCAAGGCAGTTTGAAAGATCACTTATACTGCTTTCAAAACTCAAGGTAAATTTTAAAGAGGTGAGTGGAAAGGAACAGAGCCTCTTACCCAATTAGCCAAGAGGTCACACAATATTTGGGAATTAAAATTGCCCAGATATGTGTAAAGATCCAAATAGAGCCTCATTCGTATCATCAAAGAGGATCTACAGCTATTGAATTGAGTAAGAAGGTGACAGTTTTAATGGTGTAACAATAAAATTATTAAAATTATGCCAAAGTAGGCAGGACCAAATATTTTTCAAAGTGGTGGAGGCTCTTAATGAGGCAGAAGAATGGCTTTCATTACCTGGTCTGTTTTCAAATGATTCTCATGGGCCATACTATAATGTATAGAGGAGAGTTTTCAATTGTATGAATTTTCTTTTATCTTCTTTCATAAATAAATGTTTGCTTTGGTTGTATAAAAAGCTTTTTTAGCTTAAATCAACACATACCTTAAGAGAACCTTCTAAATTTTGTAGATACTTTTTTCAGAATTTAGAGGAGTATGACATGGAAAAATAATGGTAACATAGGGAGAAATCAATCCCTTTTACAAAAGCTTTATTACTATTGGGAGTAAGAATAAAATTGTCCAAATATAAAAAAAAAAGCTATAAAACAGTTAAGTGATTGGCTCATTATTTTTATAGCCAATTTTATTTCTTGTCATATCAGCTTGCTCTTCTATCATTAGATGGAAAACAAAGAAGTGGGGATCAATGTTTAAAATCAGGAAAGGTGTGCGTAAGGATTATATCCTTTATCATACTTATTCAATCTGTATGCTGAGCAAATAATCTGAGAAAACTGGATTATATGAGAAAGAATGATGCATCAGGATTGGTGGAAGACTCACTGACAGCCTGTGATATGCAAATGACACTACCTTGCTGCTGAAAGTGAAGATGACTTGAACCACTTACTGATGAAAATCAAAGACTTCAATCTTCAGTATGGATTGCACCTCAACATAAAGAAATCAAAAATCCTTACAACTGGATCAATAAACAACATCATGATAAACAGAGGAAAGATTGAAGTTGTCAAGGATTTCATTTTACTTGGATCCATAATCAATGCCCATGGAAACAGCAGTCAAGAAATCAAACAACACATTGCACTGAACAAATCTGCAGCAAAAGACCTCTTTGAAGTACTAAAAAGCAAAGATGTCACCTTGAAGACTAAGGTGCACCTCACTCAAGCTATGGTATTTTTAGTCACCCCATACACATGAGAAAGCTGGACAATGAAGAAGAAGACCAAAGAAGAACTGATGCCTTTGAATTATGGTGTTAGCAAAGAATATTGAATATACCATGGACTGCCTGAAGAACAAACAAATCTGTCTTGGAAGAAATACAGCCAGAATGCTCCCTAGAAGCAAGAATGATGAGACTTCATCTCACGTACTTTGGACATGTTACCAAGAGGGACCACTCCCTGGAGAAGGACATCACGCTTGGTAAAGTGGAGCATCAGCAAAAAAGAGGAAGACCCTCAATAAGATGGAGTGACGCAGTAGCTGCAAGAAAGGGCTCAAACACGGCAATGATTGTGAGAATGGTGCGGGACCAGGCAGCATTTCGTTCTGTTGTGCATGGTATTGCTATGTGTTGGAACCAACTCGATGACATCTAACAACAACAACCCTATGCAAGATGACCCATTGACTATCGGGCATAAAACAATTTGTGTTCTCTATGACAGGACTATAAGAATGTGGATTACTTCTTGTTGCTCTAAGAGTGGTCTAGATTCACAGAACTTTATTTTCACTTCTATGATATTCTGAAAGAAATCTTAGTAACTTTGAGGGACAGGGCTGCTTTGCGTTTCTCTTTTGTGTTGATTTGGTTTTTATTTGGGGGGACAACATTAAGGGGAAAAGTGTCTATGCTTCAGTCAGGTTATGTTGACTGTTTCTCAATTTTTTTTTTTTTTTCCATTCCCCTACGGAGAAACTTTGTATTTTAATTATTAGATTAAATGTCTCCCTAATGAGAGGGATTAAATACCAGGAACTGAATTTTTTTTCAGGCAGGGTGGAACTCTGAAGGGCCACAAACCATCGTAATACATGATTCTTTTTGCTCCCCTTCCCAAGAACCAATTTTCACTCCCTTGAGGGGGTTAAGGCTCAGACACCCATTCTGTTGTTGTTGTTAGGTGCGGTAGAGTTGATTCTGACTCAAAGTGATACCAAGTAACAGAGTAGAACTGCCCCATAAGGTTTCCTAAGTTGTAATATTTACGGGAGCAGATTGCTAGGTCATTTCTCCTCCTGAGCCACTGATGGGTTCGAACCACTGACCTTTTGGTTAGCAGCTGAGTGCTTAACCATTGCACCACCAGGGTTCATTAAGGTCCAGACACCCAATCTACCAACAGCAAAATGAAGAAAGTGGGCTTATTCTAAAGACCCTGGGGAATCTCCCATAACCCAATTATAGTAAATTCAGCCAGGCTTCAAAGGAACTAAGAAGTTGTTCAGGCAACTACTGGTTGGCTGACCTCATTTGGCTTCATCATCTCTTATCTGAGCTTTCTGCAGGCCTCTTTTCCATTCTGCTTCTCGCACACTGAGCAAGCGGCCACCCAAGTGCCAGGCATTCACAAATGCTCTAGAGTTGGTAGTGTACCTCTCATTGTTCCATCTCTCATTGCTCTGCTGTCAAGGAGAATACTGCCTAACAGGAGCGTGGCCCCAAACCTGGCTGACCTAGGGAACTTGCTAAATACAGACTCCTGTAGATTTCTATTTAGGAACAACACTTATGATGAAGGCCACTTATTATATTTCTCAATTTTCTTTCCTAGTTTTTCATTCACTAAATTCTTTTTAGTAAAGCTTCCTTGCAGAGGTGATATAAATAATTGACTGAAGGTATCCTGTCCTGTTGTTCCAGGCCAGCAGGATCTTCTTCCTTCTGGTTCTTAAACAGAACATGCATAGATTACTGTGAAGACAGTTCACAGTCAAAAAAAAAAAAAAGGATATTCTTTAGATTCTAAGTTCCAAGAAGCCACTATTAGGTATCATTCACAACACCCAGGCTGTCAAGATGGTATGAAAAGACAACTGGGAGATTTGACCAAGGACTTGGACTAGAAGTTGCTTTTATAAGCCCTACATCCTCAAGTTGAATGGCGAGGGCTAGAGAGGGGCAGGAGAATATGGGGAATACAGTTTGAGAAGGAAGGGAAAACCAACTTGGGTTGTCCCTTCTTTGAGGGAGCTTTATTGTGTGGGGGGTGGGGAGAGAAGTATTTAAGGGAATGTCTCCTGAAATTCTGAGGTGATTCTGAATAAAGAAAATGGATTTTGCATCTTATTTAGTGTTTGCTCTCTTGCAAAACCTACAACTCATGTGATGTTGCCAGGGTAGGGGAAGGACAGCAGGGATATGGAGTGACCTAGCTTGGAGGGCCTGAACAGAGACTGCTCTCGAATTCTCCCAGACAGGTAGTCTTGTGTTGGAGTAAGTGACAGAAGTTAGTCTGGAGTGCTGGCAGCGTGCCAGGCAGCATCCCCACCCAGTGGAGGTGTGGAGACACTGTCACATAGGTTATAAGTGGACCTTGTTGGGGGAAGCATAAAGAAATGTCTCCCTAGGATAATTTATAGAGGAAGTGGGACAGGATACATGAAGGACATCTACTGTGCTACACAGTGAGCCAACATCAGCCACCATCCTGGTCAAGACTGCCTACTGCAGGCAGCAGCAGCTGCACAGAACCAGACAAGGCTGGGAACGTACACCACCTTCTCTTGTCACACAACCCTCCTTCTCCACCCAGCCCGCACTTTGGGATGGGGGCCTAGGCCCAATGGATCTTTAAGGAAGAGGAAAGTTAGAAATTTAGCTCTGAACTGAACAGGGACTTACACACTAATACTTGTACTAGAATGGGAAGATTTTCTGGACCAGACTGAATATTTATCCAAAAGATACTAACACGGCTATTTAACATTCCTTCAGACCCTACCCTTACCTTAGAGAATTCATTCCTTAGGCAGCATCTTCACGTTCCTTAGAGTGTGGTGATTGGCTTTTAGCTGGGGGCAAGTAGCTCTGCCACCTGTTGTTCAGTGTGAGAGAGTGAGGAGAGGAGGGCTGACCTAGGGGGTCTGAGGCAAGTTTTTCTTATCCTGATGACTGCACCAGTGGCTCTTTCTCATCTTCCTATCTGTTTATGGGGGGGTAAGAGCAGATCTAGGGATATATAAGTTCAGAGTTGTTTTCTTCTTGGTTTATTTTAGACTGCAGTGCTCCCTGCTCTTGCCAACCCTATCCTTTCTGTTTTCTATAGTCCAGAAATTTCTTGATTTCTGGCAGAAAATGATACCCTTTCCTCTTTACCAGGACAGTGACATTTTTATTCTTTAAAATATCTGTCATTTCAACAGATTTTGAGCAAAATGGGAGTAAGGACACATGTTCTCAGTCCAGCATCTTGATCCAACTCCCTAGGTCTCTCAGCCCGTCTCCTCGGCTCGTCCCCCAACCAAGCTGTTGGTTTAAAAATTCCCTTACCCCCACTAGTCAGTGTGTACACTGTCCTGAAATTTCCTTTTTAAAATATGGTAGCTACACAGTGAGGTAGTCCTTTACCATTTCCCTCAAACCTTCTCATCTGTATTAACACAAACAAGGCTCAGGAATCCATGCTGCAAAGTCCAACCAACAATGAGATACGAACATCTGGGAGGGTGACTTGTTGGATTACGTGATTGCTTCCTCCATCCCAGTCATTGCAGAAAATAGGTTAATTAACAGGCTGACTTCAGCCTTACTAAGTTTATTATGAACTATATGTTCAGGGATGTTGGTAAAAGGCCAACACTGGCATCTCTTTAACTAGTAATTATTGTGTTTTATTGTTGTGGACCTTTAATGCATTAACAAGCCAGGACTCCGCTTTATTAGAATGCACGTGGCTCCTTGGTTCCATGCATATTTATTATGCAAGAGAATGGGATTCTTCTTCTCTAGCCTTCACTAATTTAAAAGAAGATATCCTCGATGAAATGTATTCAAATATTTTGACATTTTGCTTCACCTCACTTACAGAGCAGAAATTGTTTCTGACAGTTATTATACAGTGCGGGAATCCTGCTGCTTCCGCCGCTGAAGAACAGGTTGAAAAGACACAGCACTTGCATTTTGTTCAAAGAGTGATTCTGTGGCTTAGAAATAGCAGCACTGTCAGCTGTGATTCACTGAGGGTTTAGATAATATCCAGTCTGCAGTCACTGCTAACATGGGCTTCTAGGCTTGGAGAGGAAGGAAGTGAATGCAAGCTGATGCCCTGAGGTTACCCAGAAGGATGAGTGGAAAATAGGGAGCTGGCATTTGGCCACCTAAATTTTGGTAGAAATCAACCTGCCCCTTCTCCACATTGCCACCTCCCCTTTATAACAGGCTTAAATTTCAAATGCACCTATTTACACAAGGCACAACAGTAAATGTTAAATTGAAACACTGGGGCATTACAGAAGCTTGAACTGTCTAAAGCAATTAGAGGCAACATTTCATGGGCATTTCTTTGATCCTACTGCACTGAAAACCAAAAATCACTCTCGGATCATCTGTAAGGGAGTGTGGGATGATACACTAAGAACAACTAAGAAACCTAACAAGCAAGCTGATGTGATTTCTTTTGGGTACCTCTTGTTTATTCAGTAGGCTTTTGCTCCAAATGCAAAAGTATTCTTTCAAAGTAACAGAACAGGAGCAGGGGCAGAGTTTGGCACCAGCAGATCTTTACAGAGCTACTGAGACAACCAGAGGCAAGGAGACAGCTGTTCATCAGCCTGGCTGCCATTATGTATTCATTTCTACCATTTCACATCCAACCCAAAACTACGTCTAGAAGCAGAGAAGCAGCTCTGAGTCAGAATTGACTGGCTGTGCCCAAGGGCGGCCAAGAGGACTCAGCCAACCACACAGTGCATATGCAGACCACAGGGGACCCAGTGGGCTATAAGCTAAAGCAAATAGAGCCCACATGGGTATTGAACCTGTTTTTGCAGGTTAAAAAAAAAAATCCATCATAGATTGAGGACATACTGATGTCAAAAAGAAAGACTCACTGGTTAGGGGTTTGCCTACAGCAGATCAAAGGATATAGAAATCTGGTGGCTACAGACACACATCTGGCAAATTGAGGATATTTGGGGTTTGACATCCAGATTGGTTGAGGCCGAGGCAACCCAGCTAAGGAGATGGGTTAGTGAGCCCAAGCAGTGCCTCAGTAAGAGAAAAGGATCCTGTAGCAGGTCATGGGACTTATTTGTTGGCAACATCCCCAGGGAACTGTGAGTAAACCTGGAGGGCACTGAGGGGTCACGAGGCCCAATACTCATCGGAATGAGACATGGCCAATTCAGCTCTCACAGGGGTCTCTACCAGGCAGAGAGAGGTCATGCTCCGGCAGCAACTTGGGAATACACAAGGAAAAGCTCTTGCATCTAGATTTTTCAAGCTAAAGACAGCTCTAGAGGAACTACAGAAAAATGTCTATATTAGACCAAGCAAATTGTGCCAGGTGATTCTCTTAGTGGTAAAAGCCAGTTAAGCAGAAATAGAAGAAGCAGAATTCCAAAGTATTAATCACCACAAATTTGTAAATTATCTGTTTCTTGTATTATTCCTTTTTATATCTCTTGTTAGTCCCTGGGTGGTACAAATAGTTAACATGCTTGGCTGCTAACTGAAAGGTTGGAGGTTCAAGTCCACCAAGAGGCGCCTCGGAAGAAAGGCCTGGCAATCTACATTTGAAAACTCAGCCATTGAAAACCCTATGGAGCGCAGTTCTACTCTGACACATGTGGGGTTGTCATATGTCAGAACTGACTCCACGGTGGCAACATGTTTAGTTATTATCTTATAAAATGCTTGGTACATATTAAGTGATAAATAAATGCTGGTGAATGAATGTCAGTCTCATTTCCAATATAAGCATGATGGGGAACCAGGTGGTAAATCATATAGTATCTTTGAGGCCAACATTAATGTAGGTCACCACGTAACCACAATAGGAGGCAAGATCTGTAGGGTCTAGAATGTTTCATGGCTCCAAAATATCTCCTCCTGATGGTCTCTGAAATTTACACATTTTTCATTCGTAATGATAATCATAGCTATGTGGGTTATCTCATTTTTAGCTACTATCACTACGCCCATTTTATAGCCAAGGAACATGAGGCTAAGAGAAGCTAAGTGACTTACTCAAGTTTACAGCTCTAGTGAAGATGTGAACTGACTCCAGAGCTCGAGCTTTTGACCACCATGCATTTCTACCTCCGACACTATTACTAAAAGCTGGCAACACTGCAAATATCATACATGAAAGAAAAATAAATAAACCATAAACCACTACCATATCAGTTTGAATTGATTCCTCACATAATTAATTAGCCAGGCACTGAGATGGACCCTCAAAGAAAGAGAACCGAAAATTGGTTTGATGAAGGATATTTTCAGAAAGCCTTGATCCCAGGGCCCATACCTGAAGATTGCTGGGGAAAGTGCAGGACACATCATCACTGGGGTCGTAGAAATGGGTTGGCTGAACAGGACAGGCCAGAAGTGGGAGATTTCTCTAAGAACTCTGTGTGCAGCTGAACCCACTTTGTTTTACTGAACGAAGAGGGCTCTATGCGTCTCTATCAGGCCACTTTCATTTTCCACCTGGGAAAATCCTCTTTTCCACATGTGCATTCTGTAAAAGATGCATTACTTATTTTTTTAATAAAATTTTAATTACCCAAAGAATGGGGCAACCTTTTTTCTTGTTTGCACTACTGCATCATCCAAGGGCTGGAGATCAAATTGAATGGAAGGATTCTCCAAGGGAACACGAAAAAAATAGCCCAATAAAATGTACTATTGTCCTATTAACTGGGGAGTGAGGCTGTATCACAGTTATAAACTTCACTGCAGTGGAATCTCTACAGAAAAAATGCTATTCAAATGGCCACCTATTAAGGAATAATGGGACGCTCCGGAAAGAGCCTTTAATAAACATTTAATTGATAGTCTACCATATGCTAGGTATTTATAATAACAATGAACTAATACTTTTTGAATACTAACTAAATGCAAGGCACTATGCTTTACATCTCAGGCCCCTGGTGGCGCAGTGGTTTAGAGCTACAGCTGCTAACCAAAAGGTCAGCAGTTTGAATCCACCAGCCACTCCTTGGAACCCTACGATGGGGCAGTTCTACTCTGTCCTATGGGGTTGCTATGAGTCGGAATCGACTCAATGGCAACAGGTATAATCATCCCCAGAGTCCCTGGGTGGTGTAAACAGTTAACATGCTCAGCTGGCAAAAAGGCTGGAGGTTCGAGTTCAACCAGAGGCATCTCAGAAGAAAGGCCTGGTGATCTACTTCTGACTACAGTTCTACCCTGACACATACAGGGTCACCACGTGTTGGAATCGACTGAACGGCAACTGGTATCAGTACCAGTATTATCATCTCCATTTTACAGGTGAGAAAAGCAAGGCACGAAGAGGTTAACTTGCGCAAGGCCATGCAGCAAGCAGCAGAGTCCATACTCTCAGCCACTTTATACATGTGGTCTAATCTATTATAAAGCATTGGTAAAAAGCAAAACAAACAAACAAAAAAAGTCCCATTTCTGACTTACTTGTGTTTCTCTTTGCAAATGAAGGACTGGCATAAGTGGCTGTGCCTCTGCCCATTTTATTCAAATGAAGGCTATTTTCTAACTGAAGATAGCCTTCACTCAAGATTAATAAATACGTAATATGTGCCAATATCCTTGTGTGTGGCAAAACACTTTCAAGGTGAGGGTCATCTCAAGTTAACACTGCCTAACCTCCTTTGTCACATTCATTAGCCTTCTTTCACTCTTGAAACTAATTCTGAAGTACTAGTACTGATTGTCTAATCACTACATAAGGTAAGTTACACCTCGTTAGTCTGATAATGGTTTGCTAAGACACAGTGTGATTTGAAGCAATTGCTATTTCCTATTCAATTAAAACCCTGGTGGTGTAGTGGTTAAGTGCTACGGCTGCTAACCAAAGGGTCGGCAGTTCAAATCCACCAGGTGCTCCTTGGGAACTCTCTGGGGCAGTTCTACTCTGTTCTATAGGGTCGCTATGAGTCGGAATCGACTCAACGGCACTGGGTTTTTTAATTCAATTAAATGGGTTATTGTTCTTTTTACTAAATACTAGATAATCTATGTTGTTTATTCCAAGCTTGTATGTTTTTCTGTCTTCCAGCATTTTGCATTAATGAGGCTTCATTATATACAGTATTATCATTAAAAAGAAGCCCTGGTGGTGCAGTGGTTAAGTGATATGGCAGCTAGCCAAAAGGTCCGCAGTTCAAATCCATCAGCTGCTCCCTGGAAACCCTATGGGGCAGTTCTACTCTGTCCTCTGGGGTCACTGTGAATTGGAAACGACTTGATGGCAACGGGTTTTATCATTAAAAGTTTTTAAGTGTCCTTTGGGAAACAATTAATAGCATGCTCAACAATTTTACCTTTATTTGCGCACCTGAACGGACATTTAAACCTTTAAACTTATATAAATCTTACAAACTTAAAGTACATTCCATTCAAACTTGGACATCATTGTTAACATTACCAATATTTATTCAAAGTGCATTCTAAGTGGTTAACATGCCTTAAATCACACCCTTTAATTTAGACAATCCACCCAAATAATTTTCAAAATATTTTAGAAACATAAATTGACTTACTTTGGCAGTGAGGTATTAGGAAATTTAAGTCTTCTCGGACGGTTAAATTCAGCACAAGATTAGGTCAAATTCCACTTTAGTCTGATTTTTGGTTTTTTCTTTTCATGATACGTCTTCTTTCATTCTTTTTCTTTATATCCTTCTAAGTCCATAGAATTAAATGTGTCTCTTTTAAGCAGCATATAATTGTTATGTTGTTTTTAATGTAGTCTGACAACCTTGGTATTTTTGCTAAGTTTTTAGTCTATTTGCATTTCATGTGAATTTCAGCTTAAATTTATCAGTTTACTATCTTACTACTTATTTTCTTTTTGGCCTATCTCTCCTCTTTTTTCTTGGCTTCTGTGGAATTAAATCAAGTATTTTTATTATTCAGATAACTTCAGATAACTTGTTATTCATTCTTTTACTATTTTTTAGCAGTTTCCTACAAATTACAAGCTTCCTTAAGAAATTATAGTTTGCTTTTCAATTAGCACTTTGATTACTTCCCAGGCAATGGGCCTGTCTCAGTTTCCTAGTGCTGCTATAACAGAAGTACCACAAGTGGGTAGCTTTTAAGAACAGATATCTAATTTCTCACAGTCCAGGAGGCTAGAAGTCCAAATTCAGGGCACCAGCTCTGGAGGAAGGATTATTTTATCTCTGTCAGCGGTAGGCGAAGATCCCTGTCTCTTTTGGCTTCTATAGCCCCAGCATTCCCCAGTTCCTTGGCGATCGCCATGTGGCATCTATTTTCCCCTGCTAGCGCTTTCTTCTGTGTCTAATCTCTGTTTATAACTCAGAAGTGATAAGGTTTAGGACAAACCATAACTGATATGGCCTTATTAACAAAACAAAGAAAGTCCTATTCCCAAACAGGATTAGGAGTTCAACACGTATTTTCAGGGGAACACAATTCTATATTACTTTCTACATTACTGTTATTCCATCTGGGGTCATGTCTATCTATGGAGAGAATTCCCATCAGTGGATATTGTAATTAGGTGTCTTAATTCAGTTAGGACAGTTTCCACTGTCAAATCTGACTTACATAAAATAGCAATCACAGCAGTCTTCAAGGATGCTGTGGCTCCCTTCACAAATTTTGCTTCTCACCATTGTGGTGAAAGGTGTGTCCTCTGGGCACTCCATGGATGAGTCTATGGGTCCAACCTGATAAATCCACTCTAAGATGCCAATTTCCCTAAGACTTTGGACACCTTCTTTTACAGTATACCAAGGCAGTTCAGGCATTTCAACTTGATTTTGCATAGGCCTCTGCTTAATTCATGCTTCAGCTAACCAACCAAATAAACTATCTGATCCTTTGCTAACCTCTCAAGCTGAAATACCGTATGAAGAATCTGCGCTTAGTGGGCCCAATAAACTCAGACTGGATCCAACTTTATGTCCCTTGCACCATTATCCCACACCCTTTTAGCCATTCCCTCACATATTCCCCAGGTTTCATTTCTATATATTAGAAAAATCAAGTAGTTCTTTTTAGAGTGTAGCATACCTCCTCATGGGTCATACTTTATACTCCACCTCTTGGGGCTCACTTGAACTTAAGTCTAGTTACATGTCTAGAAGGAAAAATGGGTGGTGGGGTGAGTCCTGGAGACATTTATCAATGTCTTGTAAGCCATCTGCCTCAGGCAATGCTCCAAACAATGCCCCAGGCACTACCCCAGGCAATATCACAAAGACTCTTTAGACACAGCTGGGTTAATCCAATCAAATGGAGGTGGAAGGGGTATGGTTTTACTGGAGAGGGTGGCTTAGCAGACAAAGCTGGAGTAATCTCTTCAAATGAGAATAGGAGGGATGTTTCTGCTGGCAGGAGTGATTCAGTGGAATTTAGGGGCTGTCTTAGTTATCCACTCCTGCTATAACAGAAATACCACACGCGGGTGGCTTTAACAAAGAGAAATTTATTTTCTCACAGTCTAGTAGCTAGAAGTCCAAATTCAGGGCATCAACTCCAGGTGAAGGCTTTATCTGTCAGCTCTGGAAGAGGGTCTTTTCCATGAATCTTCCCCTGGACTAGGAGCTTCTCCACACAGGTACCCTGTGCGCTCTGCTCCAAATGAGGCGCTCTGTTCCCGGCACTACTTTCTTGGTGGTATGAGGTCCCCAACTCTCTGCTCACTTCCCTTTCCTTTTATCCTTTGTAAGATAAAAGGCACTGCAGGCCACACCCCAGGGAAACTCCCTTTACATTGGATCAAAGATGTGATCTGGGTATGGGTGTTACATCCCACTCTAATCTTCTTCAAAATAATCCAATCTTTCCTCATTAACCACAGGCAGAGATTAGGATTTACAACATATAAGAAAATTATATCAATCACAAAATGGAGGGCAACCACACAATACTGGAAATCATGGCCTAACCAAGCTGATACATATTTTGGGGGGACGCAATCCAATCCATGACAGGGGCTCAATGTCCCCAGCTTCCTGATTATCTGCCCATATGTCCCCATCCCAAGTTTCAGGGTCCCATTTCTTCCCAATCAATAACCTCACTTTAACTTAAGACACCATTCGAGGTTGGGAAATCATTGGTGTTGTAATTCAGCCACTCTTACAATAAGACTCTGGATTTGACTTTTGGCAATATCAGTTCTATAACTACAAGAAATAAGGTTTTCTTTCAGGGCACAAGCGGCAATATTCAGGTCTTTTATGCAGTGCTTGAGCTGTGACTCTGAAGCCTTGGGCTCATCCCTTTCCTTCAACAATTTGTCTAACAAAAGTAGAACAAACCAATCAGCTTATTTATACTTCCCATCCTGACAAAATTGTAGAGAAGTATCAAATATGCAATGACCCAGAGCCTTGTCTCTTACAAATATTTGATCTAATGGTGGTGATATTTCTATCACCACTTCACACCATGGATTAACCATGCATGTCCTCTTTACTACTGGAGATACAGTCATCAGTGCCTTTAAGACTTGAGAACAAATTCAGGAAACTCACTCTTAAGATTTTGTTCCCCTAGAACTACTCTCGGTACCAAACATCTTAGGCTGGGCTCTTTAGAGGAGCAAAACCAGTGAAGCGTATTTATACATAGTGAGAGAGATTTATTTCAAGGAAACGGCTCACACGATTGTGGAGGCTGGCAAGTCCCAAATCCATGGGTCAAGTGTCAGGCTGGAGGCTTATCCTGACTTACGTGGCAGCAGGGTCTGACAAACTCAAAATCTGCAGTCAGCAGGCAGCTGACTCACTGGGTTGCAGGAGCTGGCAAATCTGCAGGTCTGGCAGCAAGCTGCTGGGTCACGTCACAAAAACCGGTGGTCAGACAAGGTGAATGCAGGGATGAATGCCAGATCAAGAGAGAGTGAGATCTGCCAGAACATCTAAATATATTGGATGCAGGCCATACCCCCAAGGAAACTCCCCTTTCAACTGATTGGCTGCTCATATCAGATCACAAAATGGAGGATGATTACATAATATCTGCCAAACCACTGAGAATCATGGCCTTGCCAAGTCGACACATAACCTTAACCATTGCACTTTTCTTCTCTTCTGGATCTTGGTCCTGCAAATCCTGACTTCCTTGATTGCTCCCTGATGCATTCAAACATTTTTCCTTTTATTTTATTCTGTCTTCAATTTTTCAAGTGTGCCACACTCCCTCTCTATCAGCATCTTTGCACATGCTGTTCTCTCCACCTACAAAACATTTCTGCCCTCTCCACCTATTTAATAACCACCCTTCTTTCAGATATTAGTTCAACCATTGTTTCTTTAGAGAATCCTTCTCTTACATCGATAGCCAGATCAAACCCTCTCTTATAGGCTTTTGGGGTACCATATCTACTTCTACTTTCTTGGTATAATTTTGTATTTATTAGTATAATTATTGGATTAACATCCATTTCTCTTATTATACTATAGGCTTAGTGTGAGCATTTATTGTGTCTGGTCAACACTATACTCCCAGTGACTAATACAAGGGCTGCTCAATAAATATTGAATGAATATGGTACTATCATCAATGTCTTGGTCATCTAGTGCTGCTATAACAGAAATACCACAAGTGGATGGCTTTTAACAAAGAGAAGTTTATTCTCTCACAGTCCATTAGGCTAGAAGTCTGAATTCATGGTGTCAGCTCCAGGGGAAGGCTTCCTCTCTGTTGGCTCTGGAGGAAGGTCCTTGCCATCAGTCTTCCTGTGGTCTAGGAGCTTCTCAGCGCAGGAACCCTGGGTCCAAAGGACACGCTCAGCTCCCGGTGCTGCTTTCTTGGTGGCATGAGGTCCCCATGTCTCTCTGCTAGCTTCTCTCTTTTATATCTCAAAAGAGATTGGCTTAAAACACTATCTCATCTTGCAGATCTCACCAATATAACTGCCACTAATCCATCTCATTACATCATAGTGATAGAATTTACAACATGTAGGGAAATCACATCAGATGACAAAATGGTAGACAATCATAAAATACGGGGAATCATGACCCAGCCAAGTTGACAGATATTTTGCGGGGACACAATTCAATCCATGACAATCACCTTCTGAAGTAGCTCATCCACCGTTTATTGGAATACATATATATAAAGTAAGGCTTGGTCAATGAGTGAATCAAGCAAATAGCTAACAGCTGAATAGCACTCTTTTCACTAATGAGTACACAGTGTGTGTGTGTCTGTGTGTGCATTCCTGCGTGCACATGCATGCATGCTATTAGAAGTGAATTACATATGGCAAAAATGTAAACTACTCAGCAGTAGGAAAGAAACTTCTTGGACAAGTACTTGAATATTCATTGAAACCAGGTAACTATAAAGATCTCCAGGGATGTAATTTCAGACTCTGATAAGAGCAGTTATGCAGTAATTCACTGAGAAACTCTACCAAAATGAAATGCTGACAAAAAGAAGGATCAAAGAATGCTTTCAAGGACAGAGCAGGAATCAAGCATTACAAAAGTGAGGTATGACGTGTTTGGCAGAAGGGTTTAGTAAAAAGGAGAAGCAGCAGAAAGGATGAACTGCTGGAGAGAGCAGAGAGTTCAAAGTGTCATGTTACCTCTTTTCAACATAGATCAAAAAACACCCCAACATTTTCACCTGCCTGACTTTATAAAACAAAGTAGAGGTGAATGGTGGAAGGTTGATTCCAAACAGACTAATTTTTCTGTTGAAATATCCCAGGAGTACCAAAGTGCTCTTCATGTGTCAAGGACTTTTACTACCTTTACTGAAAAACTGTAAAGTGAGAAGTTTAGATGTTGGGCAGTATACTAATTAGCACATACATCTAGTTAAGGTTTACTAAGGTTATCGGAAGACAAAGTAATTGGTCATTAGGTCAATTCACTCAAATAACCAATCAAATCACCCAAATTAGCAGTTCTAGTAACTGGTCAATTTAGTTATCTACGGTTTCAGGGTAACTAAACAACTCCACAGAGAGATACTCAAAAAATCAATGGCCTATTGGTCTTGCTTGGAGTCAATTCTACACCTTACCATCTGTCAATGGCACTAGTACCAGACAGCTCACACATTTTTCTTATCACTGACATTCCCAAATGGTTCAGTCAGGGTTCTCCAGAGAAGCAGAACCAACAGAATCTCTCTCTCTAGATTTATCTTAAGGAATTGGCTCACACGATTGTGGAGGGGCGGTGGGGGGACCGGGGTGGGGGTGGCGGCAAGTCCAAAGTCTGTAGGTCAGGCAATGAGCTGGAGATTCCTGCAGTGTTGTGCCCCAAAATCTATAGGTCAGGTGACAGGCTGGAGATTCTTAAAGTCTTGTCTTCCAAAATCCATAAGTCTGGTGACAGAAAGAGTGAAGAGTAAATAAGTTCTGGCAAAATGCCTAAGTATAGCCTGGAGGCAGAATACACCCTAGGGAAACTCCCTTTTTGCTCTTCAGTTGCTTTCCTCAATTGATTGGTAGAGACCCACATTATGGAAAGTAATCTACTTTACATAATGCCAGTTGATTTATTCATACGTAATTACTTCAAAACTGCAAACAGACTAGTGTTTGACCAAACAACTGGGCATCACAACCTAGCCAAGTTGACACATAAAATTAACCATCACAGGGTCTTTGAAGGCGTTATTTAAATTGACATGAGCTCATAATGGAATAGGGTGAGTTCTAATCCAGTGTGAGTGTTGTCTTTATAAAAGAGGAGGAGAGAGACAGAGGGAACACAGACACAGAGGGAACACATGTAAAGACAGAGGCAGAACTGAAATGATTCATCTACAAGCCAAGAAATTCCAAGAATCACCAGTTGTCACCAGAAATTAAAAGACAGGCATGGAACAGATTTTCCCCCAGACCTCTAAGAAGGAGTCAATATGACTGACACCCTGATTTCAGATTTCTAGCCTGCAGAACTGTGTTGTTGTTGTTAGGTGCTGTCGAGTCAGCTCTAACTCGTAGTGACACTATGCACAAGTGAAATAAACACTGCCTGGTCCTGTGCCATCCTCACAATCATTGTTACGCATGAGCCCAGTGTTGCAGCCACTGTGTAATCCATCTTACTGAGGGTCTTCCTCTTTTTTTGTTGATCCTCTACTTTACCAAACATGATGTCCTTCCTCAGGACTGTTCCCTCTTGATAACATGTCCAAAGTGTGTGAGAAGTAGTTTCAACATCTTTGTTTCTAAGGAGCATTCCGGTTGTACTTCTTCCAAGACAGATTTGTTCATTCTTTTGGCAGTCCATGGTATATTCAATATTATTTGCCAACACCACAATTCAAAGGCCTCAATTCTTCTTCTGTCTTCTTTATCACTGTCCAGCTTTCACATGCATATGAGGCAATTGAAAACACAATGGCTTGGGTCAGGCGCACCTTAGTCTTCAAGGTAACATCTTTGCTTTTTAATACTTTAAAAGATTCTTTTGCAGCAGATTTTCCCAATGCAATGCATCTTTTGATTTCTTGACTGCTGCTTTCATGGATGTTGACTGTGGATTCAATTAAAATGAA
Source organism: Elephas maximus indicus (assembly GCF_024166365.1). Classification (NCBI taxonomy): domain Eukaryota; kingdom Metazoa; phylum Chordata; class Mammalia; order Proboscidea; family Elephantidae; genus Elephas; species Elephas maximus. The sequence continues at coordinate 163,905,491 of NC_064819.1, forward strand.
ATCCTTGACAACTTCAATCTTTTCTCCATTTATCATGATGTTGCTTATTGGTACAGTTGTGAGGATTTTTGTTTTCTTTATGCTGATGTGTAATCCATACTGAAGGCTGTGGTCTTTGATCTCCATCAGTAAGTGCTTCAAGTCCTCTACGCTTTCAGCATGCAAGGTTGTGTCATCTGCGTAACACAGGTTGTTAATGACTCTTCCTACAATCCTGACTCCCCATTCTTCATATTGTCCAGCTTCTCAGAACTGAGTCAATAAATTTTTGTTCTTATAAACCACTCAGTTTGTTACAGTAGACCTAGGAAATTAATACAGGGCATAAGGTAGAGAGTCAAGGCAATGGTCTGGCAAGTGTGGCACTTTTCTCACTATACACCAGTTGGAGGCACCAAAGAGGTTCCTTGATTGTCCTATCTACCTCAGTGGTTCTGAGGGGAAAAGAAGGCAGCAGGAAGAAACAGCACACTTAGCGTATAGCACAGACCATGGAAACTGTTTTCTCTTGCAGCTCCCATAACCTGGAAAGGCCAACTTTAAGGAGACATGCTGGTGCCTATGCAGGTATCAGAATACCCACCAACCCTCTACCCTCGCTGGAAATGGCAGGGGAAATGGTGAAGAGATCAACTGGAATGCAGAAATCCTCCATGTCATCTTTCACAAACTCCCAATAAGCAGGAGGCTTGGGATGCTGCTTATTCCTGTGTCTCTGATCTTTCAGGAGAAGTGTGAAAGATAGGAGAGATGAAGCCAGGGTGGAGTGGTTTGCAGTCTAAGAAAATAAACCACAGGGATCAGTCATTTCAAAAGTATCACTGAAATCTGAACAAGAATAAGAAGTGAAATCATGCCAAATGATTTTTTAAGAGTCCAAACCACAGCACTTCCTTACTTCCTTCTTCTTAGTGTTACCTGACTGCCGTTGGCTGGCCCACGAGGCAAACGCAAACCAGGCAGACAGCTTTGGGTGGGCCTTTTTTTACTGTGTCAGTGACTTTATAGCACCAGATTTGCTGCCAAAATAACAAAAACAAAAGCCCCCAACAGTCTACTTACCAGATGTTTTCCACCGATATGATGGTCTTTAGAGGTATTTTACAGGACCTGTAAAGAAACAGCCATTCTCCACACACAATGATAGTTCCGGTGTAAAGGTGGGAGCCTTTGTTGATGACACAAATGATACAGATGCTATGGCGGTTGCTGGATGTGAGCAAAGAGAACACCAGTAGCAAAGTGCACAGAGACCAGAAATAGGGAAAGAGGGTTTACATGCAGAACATGGAGGTCAGTGTGCCAGGACTGTTCAGGGAGGGCAAAGTGGAAGGTAAGAGCTTGGGGAGGGGGATGGGGGTAGCTTGGGTAGCAAGGCTCAAGTATAGGTTACACCAAGTAATATAGAAAAACTCAGGCAAAATACAATAAGCAAAGCAGAGGACACAGGAAGCCTCCAGGGAAGCTACAGAGCCTATATCATGCAAGGGAAAATGCAGACAGTGAGGAAACCAAAGTTTCCCCAAACACTACAGACAAAGAAATCCCAGCTTGTGGGCATTTCCACTGTTGAGCCATTGGACACTGACAAGGCCCTCTTCCTCCCCAAGTGCCAGGAACCAGGCTGGACCTCCAGTAGACAATGCAGCAACCTGAAGCTGAAGGGGTAACCCTATACTCAAGATGACAAGAATTTGCCCAGAGAAAGATGATGGTAGCTCCAATGAAGCCAATGGGGACAAGAAGGACCTCAAAATTTGCCTATTTAAGACATGCCAGGAGGGTTAAACAGGGATGAACTGGGTAGTAGGTTAAGTCATATCAACTTGAATGTAATAGAAGGTCCCCATTAGTTGCAGAAGTAGGGCACCTAGAGATGTCAATAGTCATGCTGCTACATGGCTCGCCTTTAGAAGCCATGGGGGCCTATCAAATCAAGCACTTTTGACACCCCAGCTCATGATGAAGAGGCCCCCTTATGGGTGTACAGCAGCCAAAAGGGGAAAAATGGTACAGCCTTCGCCTCAGTCCTAGGAATAAGAAGTTGCAAGCTTGTGGTTCAGAGAACATGGACAATGCATGGAAGTGAGTGGCTCCCAAACCATTCTAGCCATACCACCTGACCATGCTCAGACTTATTGGTCCCAGAGGGTGGTGTGGAAGTACCGGGTTAGTTTCATAGGTATCTCTGAAACCACCAACTTGCCACATTAGCTCCACTCACTGGCTTGGCCTGGAAGTTTTATGCATTAATCCTCCACTTTTTTTTTTCACATCAGAGATGGATCAGACAATCCTGGATTGGACAATTTGTCCAGCATCTCTCATCAGAAGTTTCTCATTCTTCATGTTTGCCCTGCTCTTCACTGATGGATACAAACACATTCCATGGTGGTTACAAAACGGACACTTTATGATTCACTCATATGTCATGGGACAGGCTCACAGGTAAAATTCCTTATAACACAGAAATGTCTGACACATGATACAAAGAACATTAGTGATGATGAATACCTGAAGGATGAATTCTAAAGACCATGTTGTACTGTTACTTTGATACATGCAGGTGGTCTTTAGCTGAAGTGATCCTTATTCTCTGTGAACCAAGGATTATAACAGTAAAGAAGTAAACTCATGGAACAAATATTCAGCCTCTGCAAAGGATTATGTGTGTGGCCAAGGGCACAGGGCAGGGTGAGGAGGAACAGGTTTGGGGACAGAAAACATTGGTGCCCAGAGTTTGGTCTTGGAAGCAGGCATCACTTCCTTCGGTCTCAAAGTTATGATGGCAGGGTAAGAGGAACCAGTAACTCAGGATGAGAGACAGACATGAGAGCCAGGGAAACCAAGATCTAGCTCCTTCCCCTCCTCCCAACCTTGTTTTCCTTGCAACCACACAAATGCCTCTTACATTAAACTACAGCTGAGAACAGGAGATTGACAGAATTTTCACTTTTCATCTGGATGATTCAACATCATGTAGAAACAGCCACTGTGGACCTCCTAAGGAGGGAGAGGGTAGGAAGCAACCTATCTGAAAAGACTGATTTAAAAAAAAAAGTTTAGAAGTCACTAGGTGTTTGGTACTTATTTTCAAGACTATAAATCCCACAGCAGGTGCGCCTAGGCAATCAGGATAGGCAAGAACTCTGATAAATTCAGCAGTGATACTTAGGGCCACAGAAACCCTGGGAGGCTATAAATAGTCATTAAAAGTGAGATGTTGCTGAACACCGAGGGAGAAATCCACCAATGGAGTGGAAATGTAAATCAGGAAAAACTATGATGAAATTGTGTTTTCATATTAAGTATAAAGGAAGAAAAAAGAGAAAAACTAAGAACCAGATTTTCTTTCAATGCTTAGTCAGAATTTTGAGTAATTTCAGAAAATGTCAAAGGAAGAAAGGAAAGCAGAAGGGAAGGAGGGAGAGAAGGAAGGCAAGAGAGGGGGAGAGAAGGAAGGAAGGAAGAAAAAAAGGAGGGAATGAGGGAGGAAGGGGAAAGGAAGGAAGGGAGGGAGGGGAGAAGGGAGGGACGAAGGAGCACTGTTGTAAAATGAGGCACCCCTCTACCACTCTCTGTGAACGTGACAACTTCAGTCCAGATGTTATGACTGCATCCACAGTCAATGAGTTCACCGTGATTGTCACAGCAATTTTTATCATCTTTCAGTTGCTAAGGCTAGGTTTCTTTTTTGCAAGAGAACAAAACTTAATGATAAACACTGTTTATCCCATATTCTCTGTGGACTTTGGGAGGATTAATACATATTTGATAAGTCATTCTTGTGAAGCATGTGAAGGTCCTTGTGGCAAAGGCACCATGCATATGTAAAGCAGTTATAATCATTTTCAAAATTCACTTCTTACCTGTTTCCACCCCCACACAATACATACATTTTTTATCATTAAGGCGCTTCTGTTTATCGGATTGCCTCTCACAACTTGTAGAGAACAAAAGAATTGTATCCCATTATATTTAACAATGTAATTTTCAGGTTGTTTCTCCCTGTAGTTGATCTTTAGGTCTTTTCCATGAATAATATTTCTATTATTGGGGTAGGTCATCCTGAAATGTAAGTTTGCAGTACATGTGATGGACTCTACAGAAGACACATTTTGAGAGTCTCTCTCTCTCTCTTACGCAAATTTCACATGTGGATTTATAGAGCAACTATTATTGCAAATATCTAGCAACAGAGAATCTGAGTGGTAAAAGAGTTGGTAATGATATTGCTATACCGCTTAATACGTTCTTGGCTGACCCACATAGACCCTATTTCAGGAATGCTACCAGAGCCCCAGAATATAGTTGATTTATTTCCTCAGTCAGGAAAGGGTAGTCATTTGTTAGCAATTGAAAAATGAGATCCAGCACCAAATAATGTTTTATTAAGCCCTACAAGTGTGATCAGAAAGAAAGTGGGAGCTCTGAAAATAAACAAAGGGTGAAAAATAATGGTGAAGAATATCAGCTTTGGAGGTGAATTGCCTGGGTTCACATCCCGGCTCCTTTATTTATTAACTGTATAACTTTAAGTTTTAACTTCTATGCCTCAATTACTTCTTTTATAAAATGAGGATACTGAAAGTACCTGCCTCCAAGATTATTTGAGGATTAATAAAAGTATCTATATAAAGCTCTCAGCACACAGTATGTGCTGCACAAATACTTAATTGTAGGTATAGTGAATATTCTGAAGAGGTTTAATGCTGGGCCCCTTTTCCACCACTGCATCTCTCATATATTAATGCAGGTGGCCACCAGGTCTTTTCTGTCCTCCTTCTCCATGCTTCTCACATCCATCCCTTTCTCTCCATCCTGTTGTCAGGTCTTCATACAGATTCCCTTCACCCTGCTCTGGTGCTATCTGGACTACTGCAATCATCTCTTGACCCCAGACTCATTACTCTTAGCATTATCCCAACCAGCACATTGACTTCACTTCTGATGTCTTATAATCATGCCTTCCTATACTCAAAAAATGTTGATGTCTCCCACCACCCACAGGTGATGAAGTTAAAGTGTTTTAGCCTGAAATCCAAGGTCCTTCACATCCTGGCCCCAGCCTACCCTGACAGTATTACTCCCCACTATTCATCAGCACCCACACTCCGCCAAATCAAACTAATCTAAACACAGCAATGGCATGCTGCCATGTTCCCAAATCTGAAGCAAGTACATGGATTTTTAGAGTTATTTACCACCAGAATCAAGGGAAAACCAGACAAAGAATACACATATGGAAATTGTCCTATGCCAACATTCTTCCTCTTTTCATACTAAGGCCCTGAAAGGGAAAGCAAAATTGTGAACACCTACTGTGAACTGCTTCAAGAACACAAAAGAGTAGTTAGATTCATCCATATTTCAGAGGCCGTGCAGGAATTTGAGGCCATTCACAAATTCATCCATTTGAGAGGAACCACCCTCTCTATCAGGATCTCAGCAGATCTGGGGACTCTGTGGTCATGGTCAGGACGGGGCCCCTGGACGAGGGACTGTGGGAAAAAGGCAATGGACGCTGCCAGCCCCTAGCAGGACCAGAGCTAAGGAGGGAAGGAGCAAGAGGAGCAATGAAGGGAATTCACCATGTTGGTTGCTATTGTTGCCTAACAAATTGCTCCAAAACTCAGCGGCTTAAAAGAACCATTTTATTTTGCTCAATATTATAAGTCAGAAAATTAGGAAGGGAATATAGAAGTCACAGACATATAGTTTGTGATTGAGATCTGGGTGGAGAATGAGATTCTCCAAAGAGAATGTGCAGAGAAAAGGAGAGGGTCAAGGTCAGAACTTTGGGAACATCAGCCTTTAAGGGGGAGGTCAATGGAGGTCTATATTGCTCCTAACTTGCACACATTCCTTATGTATAAATGGCTAGTTTTAAGAATTTCCATGGTCACTGAGAAAACAGGTGACCAAAGAAACTCTGGTTTCCTTCTTAACTCCTCCTTGAAGTCCCTCTTGTGGCTGCAGTCAGATATTTGGCTGGAGCTACAGCCATCTGAAAGCTTTAACTGGACTATAGACATCAATACCCTTTTTGAAGTGAATTGGATAAAAAGAGCCATCAGCAATCTCTATGGGCCTATCAGTCAGGGTAATCTAGGTTTTGCTGCAATAACAAACAACCTCATAATTGCAATGACTTAAACAGCGAAGGTTTATTTCTTGCTCATACTACACTTCCATTGCAGATTGATTGGGGACTCAATTCCATATCATCATCATTCGCACTCTGTCATCTGGGCTGGTGGAGCCTCCACCATACGGAATACCACTGGTTGCCATGGCAGAAGGAAAAGAGAACATAGTAAAGCACATACTACCTCTTAAAGCTTCCACATGAACGTGATCCTTATCACGTCTATTCACATTTTACTTGCTAAACCAAGTGCCATGACCATGCTTATTTCTCCCATTTACAGGAAGAAACAATCTTACTTCATGCCCCAAATGAGAGACAGAACCAGATATAGTGAACAGCATTAATGAGTAATGCAACAGGCATTCATAACAGAAAAGTGTGTTTTGGGTTGGTAGAATCCAAACCAAACCGAACCCGGTGCCATCAAGTCGATTCCGACTCATAGTGACCCTATAGGACAGAGTAGAACTGCCCCATAGAGTTTCCAAGGAGAGCCTGGAGGATTCGAACTGCCGGCCCTTTGGTTAGCAGCCATAGCACTTAACCACTAGGCCACCAGGGTTCTGTTGGTAGAGCAGGGGAGACTTAATGGCCAGGAAAGGCGGCATTTGTGTTATACATAAAGGATAGGAAGGATTTAGGCAAAAAAAAAAGATGAATAGAAGAGAGGGAAAAGAGAAAAAAAAAAAGGCATGAAGGCAGAAAAACACTAAGCAATATTCTAGGGAATAGTCTCACTTAACTGGAATACAAAGTGCTAGTTCATTTTAACAAACTTTATGCTGGAGAAAAAGAGACGAATTTGTTCTACACTAAAGATGTAAGATTGATAAGCCTGAGAGTAAAACGACATGCTAGGTTACAGAACGGATAACGGGGTGGCGCGATAGGCCATGAAACTAAGTTCACCAAGTAAATGAAAGAACAAGCCCTGAAGATGAGATTTAAGAAATAACTTTTTGCTTAAATCACAGAGACAGGTAGCATCCCATTAGAATTAGAAGATAATAATAATAAAAAAAAGTGCCTGGTAAGAAGGGACACAACATATTCTCAGGTAAATTTTCAGTCCTCTCTCATGAATAAAAGAACAGACCACATGGCTCTTGATTTTAGGTGCGATTGTGCTGTTAGCATTCCCTGAGTTCTCTGAGTAGGAGAAATTAATAACAGAAGTATCTTCCTTTGTCCTGATCATCACACAGCATAAAACTGGTAGTTCTCATTGCTGTTGTGAAAACCAATTTTTATTTAAAGCAACAGATGATTATCAAATACCAGTTGATATCCTTCTTACTATAAGCTTCTGGGAGGCAGGACCTGCATCCTATTTAAATTTATGTCTCCCAACATAGAGAAGATATTCAGTAAAATGTGTTAAATTGCATTGTCCACAGTAAAGAATAGAAAAAATATAGGGAGTTACTTCATTTGGGTTATTCATACTTTTCTTTCAAGACAAATATTTTGCATATTTAAGATTTTTGCCCCATTAAAGCTTTCATGTGCAGAATGCATGTGGTCTGAATACCTGTGTGGTGAATTACAATTTTGTTTAAAAGTTTATTCTGTGCTTAGGCCTACCTTCCCTTCTGTGCCTGTCAACTTTCCACCCTGGTGAACAGAGGGAAACAACTAAGTAAGAAACACCAATTGCCTTCTGAAAGTCTCCAGCCAGGAGCACTCCTGAAATGGCTTCCAGATTCTTCTCTCAACCCCAACACACTCCCTGAGTCCTACCTTCCAACGTGCTGCTCCAAAACTAAGAGGCGGAAAAAAAGCTGCAAAGCACAGAGGCAAAGCCTTAAATTCCTCCCTCCTGCAGGTTTCCTGGATTGTAATCCTTTTGTGCCACATACCAGTGGAGTACCTTCTAGAGGTCCCAGGCTGTAAAACATCAGTTTGTCTCACAACTACTAGAAGAGGGAGAAATCTGCAGCCCCTTCCCACCAGGCCAGGTAGAATTGAGGTCTCTAACATTTGTATCACAACTTTTGGTACTCTAGCCATTGTATGTATGTCCCTAATGCTGGACAAAATCCCTTCCTAAAGAGCCTAAATTGTGTGTATGTGTGTAAGGGGTAGAGTCCCTGGATAATGCAAATGATTAACTCATCTGGCTGCTAACCCAAAGGTTGGTGGTTTGAGTCCACACAAAGGTGCCTTGGAAGAAAAGCCTGGTGATCTACTTCCTAGAAATCAGCCACTCAAAACTCTACGGAGCACAGTTCTACTCTGTCACACATGGAATTGCCGTGAGTCAGAATCAGCTCAAAGGCAACTGGTTTCTGGTGTAGAGGGTGAAATGGGGGCAGGAAGAGTCAAGGTGAGAGAAGAGTCAAGTTTGAAGGGCTCCAACGAAGACAGGGTATTCGATTAACAGGTTATGAAATTATTTTTTGTGAGTTATAGTATTGTTGTTCGGTTCTGTCAAGTCAATTTCAACTCATAGTGACCTCATGTGACATAGCAGAACTGCCCCACAGGGTTTTCTAGGCTGTAACCTTTAAGACAGAATACAACACAGAAAAGTATGCAGTGCCCTTTAAAAGAAACAGACATATGGAAAGCTCTTCCATTTTGTGAGGTGCTGGGTGCAGCTGCCTAAAATCAGGCAGAGGGTGACAGGTAAGGAATGTGTCCTAGCTAGGTCCAGATGAGCAGAGAGCATGTACCTGTACTTGAGAGCTAAGTGGGTAAGTGTTCGGGTCACAGCACATTAGGGAGGACTGACATACTCCAGATGAGTGTGAGCTGCACTGATGAGTGTGACCCATACTGATGAGTGTGAGCCGTACAGATGTGTGAGCCGCACTGATGACTGTGAGCTACACCGATGAGTGTGAGCTGTACTGATGAGTGTGAGTGGCACTGATGAGTGTGAGCTGTACAGATGAGTGTGAATTACACTGATGAGTGTGTGCTGTACTGATGAATGTGAGTTGTACAGATGAGTGTGAGCTGTACTGAGTGTGAACTGTACAGATGAGTGTAAGCCATACTGATGAGTGTGAGCCACACTGATGTGAGCTGTACAGGTGAGTGTGAGCTGTACTGATGAGTGTGAGCTGTACAAAGTATGAGTTGTACAGATGAGTGGGAGCCATACAGATGACTGTGAGCCATACAGATAAGTGTGAGCCACACTGATGAGTGTGAGCTGTACAGGTGAGTGTGAGCTGCACTAATGAGCGTGAGCCATACTGATGAGTGTCAGCTGTACAAAGTATGAGCTGTACAGATGAGTGTGAGCCATACAGATAAGCGTGATACACACTGATGAGTGTGAGCTGTACAGATGAGTGTGAGCCATACAGATGAGTGTGAGCTATACTGAGTTTGAGCCGTACAGATGAGTGTGAGCTATACTGAGTGTGAGCTGTACAGATGAGTGTGAGCTGTACCAATGAGTGTGAGCTGTACCAATGACTGTGAGCCGTACAGATGAGTGTCAGGCATACAGATGATTGCGAGCCGTACTGGTGAGTGTGAGCCATACTGATGAGTGAGCTATACTGATGAGTGAGCTGTACTGATGAGTGTGAGCCACACAGATGAGAGTGAGCCATACTGATGAGTGTGAGCTGTACAGGTGAGTGTGAGCTGCACTGATGAGTGTGAGCCGTACTGATGATTGTGAGCCATAATGAGTGTGACCTGTACAGATGAGTGTGAGCTGTACTGATGAGTGTGAGCTATACTGATGAGTGTGAGCCATAATGATGAGTATGAGCTGTACTGATGAGCGTGAGCCATAATGAGTGTGAGCTGTACAGATGAGTGTGAGCTATACTGAGTGTGAGCTGTACAGATGAGTGTGAGCTGTACTGATGAGTGTGAGCTGTACTGATGAGCGTGAGCCATCATGAGTGTGAGCTGTACAGATGAGTGTGAGCTGTACTGATGAGTGTGAGCTGTACAGATGAGTATGAGCTAGGACACAGCAGGGTTCAGTGAAGCATTTTTACCAAATGGAGCGTATTAAGTGAACAAAAACCATTAAATCATTAAACATTTTATTAAATAATAAATCTCTCGATGATTCCATTACCATAGCACAATGTTAAAATGGGGCTCCTCTGGCGTCAGTTCTGACTGCAGCTCTATTACAACAGGCCCCAACCTGAGTGTGTGGGGGTGACAGGTTGCCATATACAAAGGTATAAAAGAGTCAGGGCTGGAAAGGAGAAGGAGAGGACTTTGTGAAGGGATTTATTTGGGGAAGAGTTATTATCTACTAGCTACTAGAAATGTGAGGGTTCTCCTTTACCTCAAGCCTAGTGAGTGTACTCTCTGCAGTGAAGTCACTGAGGACCAGAGCCTGCACACCTGAGAACCATGGTGGCAGGATGAGCAGCAACTCGGGTGAGCCTGCACCAACAGAGCCAGTGTTTCCCTGGAATCAAAAAGAGGCCATGCAGGAGCGGGATTATCTTGGGTCTTATACTCCAGCAGAAGGATGCTAGAAGTGGTCCACCACTGCCCAGAAGCCTAGGAAGAAGTCACATGCAACTACCGGAAACGGAGAGGTTCCCACCTACGCTAAGGGAACTGCAGAGGAGATATCCCCAGTGATGGACTCTCTGAAGAACTATGAATGCACCCTAAAGAAAGAGCCCCACCTTATCTCCTCTCCTTCCTCCCCCAGTTTGGTACAGCCAGCAAGTGGGAGAGGAAATATATCAGCTACAGGCCTTAGCATGGGGTGAGTCTCCAGGGAAGTCTCATCTTTAAATAATTAAAGAAATAGTTAAACTGGAAATTCTAATTTCTGAATTGCAACTTTGTTTTTAGCTTAAAGTGATTATACGCCAATCTTTCACATAAAAGTAAATGTAAAAGTCATGAGATTTTCCAGCTAGGGGTGGGGGAAGATTCTCTCCACTGCCTAAACTTTAAACCAGCTGTAGAAGCAAAACAGTACCATTTTATCACATCCTTGAAGTCATGCATTCAACATAGTGGTTACATTTATGATCACCTTCTAAGGCCTGACTGTGGCATCACTATGTCTAGTTACCTATGTCTGAACACTGCCACCATCTTTCATATGATGCAAAAACCTACAATTTCCTAAGGAAGAAAGCTCAATCTACCAATATTGATTTCTTGAAACTTCTGTAAGTAATAAAGGAAAGCCCATTGCCATCAGGCCAACTCTGACTCATGACAATCCCAGGCCTTTCTTCCTAGACACCTCTGTGGGGACTCGAACCTCCAACCTTTCAGTCAGCAGCTAAGCATGTTAACAGTTTATACCATCCAGGGACTCCAAGTAATAAGAGAACACATCCCTTATTACTCTTCAGAGATCTTGTGTTTCCCATCAGTGACTTGAGTGTGGCCAGCTTTCTCACACAGTACAGAAGATCAAGGCTTATGATTTTAAACCAAGATAGAAACAGAAAAATGCAAAATTCTGGTTTATGAAATCTGCTAGCTACTCTTTTCTACTGTGCTACTAGCTGCCATACTTTAGTTGTTGGCTACTAAAACGTCCTAGATAACCAGGGTCTCATTCCCTGGCTAAAAGCAATACTTAGAAACTTAAGTGCCAGGGATGTGAATGTGGACTATTGTTCTCCAGGAGCTGAAGCTGAGAGTGGGATGGTGCCCTTGATTGCAGTGTGGTTACCTGAAGTGGGCCGCTCCATAAGAAAGGGCAATGGGATCTTTGATTGTCAAAGTCAGTATTCAAAATGATATTTTTATTAACCAAAAAAAAAAAATGATTAAATATAATTCTTTATCTTCAAAGTGGTCCTTTTGAAAAATTGTGATATTTCTACAAAAGATGACAATCTGCCAACACAGAATAACTTGTGAATGCAAATATTGCTCACTTCATTGTTCCTGATTTCTTTCAGAAGCCACATAATATTACTTTCTAAAAAATGTAGGCTGCAAAGTTAATAGAATTCAAAGGGACTACCTTTCAATCTGAAAAGTTATAAAGATGTTAGTTCTTCGAGTCTTTAAGGAAATCCAATTACAGGTCTTTTTTATTATTATTATTCAAGCATAGACCAAAAGAGGAGCTTTTCTTTTCTGGTGTCACTTGCTCAGCAGGAACTCACCTTGACATTGGAGCTGATTTCCCTGCATTTCTCATTAAGAAGTCACTCCCAGATATCCAAACTCAGATAGAAACTATGTCTGAGCGACCCCCAGTTACTCTGCACACCTCAGATGCACACTTTTCACACTAGATTATGTGTACTTGAGGGATGGGACTAGAGTGAGCAAACAAGGTGTGTAGGGTACAAATGTTAAGGAGGCACTGATGCTCAGGGCCCTTCAAGAGCAACATGAGAGTTAATGACTTCTTAAATTTCCTGCCCTAAGTGCCACACTCGTCTCACTGTAGTCCTGGCCCTTGTGGAATTTGTCATTTCTCAGTAATCCCAATATTTAAAAAAGTGTAAAAAAAATTTTAAGTCTGTCAGTTTGTTGCATTGTGGTGGTTGTGTGTTGCTGTGAAGCTGTAAATTACGCCACCATATTTCAAATATCAGCAGAGTCGTCCATGGTGGACAAGTTTTAGTGAGCTTTCAGATTCTGAAAGAATAGGGAGAAAGATCTGGTGATCTACTTCCAAAAATTAGCCAATGAAAACTCTATAGATCACAAAGGAATATTGTCCAATACAGTGGTGGAAGATGAGCCCCCTAGGTTGGAAAGCATAAAAATACACAGTAGCCTCAACAATGGACTTGATTGAGCATACCAACAACTACAAAGATGTCACAGGACCAGGCAATGTTTCATTCTGATGCACATAAGGTCTCCGTGAGTCACAGCCAACTCAGCAACTAACAACAACCAAATGGGTACTGAGTTGCTTTGTAGGCTTTCCAAGAGCAATGATTTAATATTTAATCTTTTCACACAAGTAGGGAGCTAGGTGAAGCAATTATTGGCTGATAAAATCTTTTTGTGAATTACACACAAAATTGGTCAGCCAGGAGAGAGCAAGGCTCTGTAAGGTAGTCAGAATATGAATGTATCTGGAAGCATTCATGTCTGCCCTAGGAGAAAAGCTCTTATTAGTTTTGCCTAAACTAGCTGGTGGGTACTTCATATATTGACATAACTACGACAATCCTGACCGTAATGGCTCTTTTTTCTTTCATCTTTTCATCCATATTAATTAAACTGTTTAACTATACAAAATTTTTGTATAGAGATTGTATTAGTTTCCTAAGCTTGCCATAACAAATTACCACAAAATAACAGAAATTTATTCTCTTGCAGTTCTAGAAGCTAGAAGTCCAAAATCAAGGTGTCAGCTAGGTCACGCTCCCTCCAAAGTATCCAAGGAAGGATTCTTCCTTGCCTCTTCCACCTTCTGGTAACCCCAGGCATTCTTCGGCTTGTGGCCATATAACTCAAACCTCTGCCTCCACCTTCACGTGTCTGTCTTCCCTCGGTGTTTCTTCTCCTCTTTTTATAAGGACACAAGTTAGTTACCTTCTCAATTACATCTGCAAAGACCCTATTTCTAAATAAGGTCACATGCACAGGTATCAGGGGCTAGGACTTCAACATGTATTTTTGGGGAACGCAATATAATCAGTTGTTGTTTTTAGGTGCCGTCGAGTCAGTTCTGACTCATAGCGACCCTATGCACAACAGAATGAAACACTGCCCAGTCCTACGTCATCCTTACAATCATTGTTATGATTGAGCTCATTGTTGCAGCCACTGTGTCAATCTACCTGTTGAGGGTCTTCCTCTTTTCCATTGACCCTGTATTTTGCCAAGCATGATGTCCTTTTCCAGGGACTGATCCCTCCTGACAACATATCCAAAGTATGGAAGACACAGTCTCGCCATCCTTGCCTCTAAGGAGCATCCTGGTTGTATTTCTTCTAAGGCAGATTTGTTCGTTCTTTTGGCAGCCCATGGTATATTCAATATTCTTCACCAACACCACAATTCAAAGGCATCAATTCTTCTTCGGTCTTCCTTATTCATTGTCCAGCTTTCACATGCATATGATGTGATTGAAAATACCATGGTTTGGGTCAGGCGCACCTTAGTCTTCAAGGTGACATCTTTGCTCTTCAACACTTTGAAGAGGTCCTTTGCAGCAGATTTACCCAATGCAATGCGTCTTTTGATTTCTTGACTGCTGCTTCCATGGCTGTTGATTGTGGATCCAAGTAAAATGAAATCCTTGACAACTTCAATCTTTTCTCTGTTTATCATGATGTTGCTCATTGGTCCAGTTGTGAGGGTTTTTCTTTTCTTTATGTTGAGGTACAATCCATACTGAAGCCTGTGGTCTTTGATCTTCATTAATAAGTGCTTCAAGTCCTCTTCACTTTCAGTAAGCAAGGTTGTGTCACCTGCATAACGCAGGTTGTCAATGAGTCTTCCTCCAAACCTGATGCCCTGCTCTTCTTCATATAGTCCAGCTTCTTGGATTATTTGCTCAGCATACAGGTTGAATAGGTATGGTGAAAGAATACAACCCTGGTGCACACCTTTCTTGACTTCAAACCAATCAGTATCCCCTTGTTCTGTCTGAACGACTGCCTCTTCATCTATATAAAGGTTCCTCATGAGCACAATTAAGTGTTCTGGAATTCCCATTCTTCACAATGTTATCCATAATTTCTTATGATCCACACAGTCAAATGCCTTTGCATAGTCAATAAAACACAGGTAAACATCTTTCTGGTATTCTCTGCTTTCAGCCAGGATCCATCTGACATCAGCAATGATATTCCTGGTTCCATGTCCTCTTCTGAAACCAGCCTGAATTTCTGGCAGTTCCCTGTCGATATACGGCTGCAGCCATTTTTTAATGATCTTCAGCAAAGTTTTGCTTGCATGTGATACTAATGATATTGTTCTATAATCTCCACATTCAGTTGGATCACCTTTCTTGGGAACAGGCATAAATATGGATCTCTTCCAGTCAGTTGGCCAGGAAACTGTCTTCCATGTTTCTTGGCATAGACAAGCGAGCACCTCCAGAGCTGCATCTGTTTGCTCAAACATCTCAATTGATATTCCATCAACTCCTGGAATTAATCGTTAACAGTGACCAATTTTCCCATGCCAAGATTTTGGTTGTGATCAGCTTTCTACTAATTTTTATCCCGGTGCTCTATAACAATACAACAATATAAGGTTCTGTCTTTAAAATGTAAAGTTCTGAGAACTGGGTTCAAAACCCAAGGCAGGAGGGGGCCAAGATGGCTGACTAGGTAGACGTTACCTCGGATCCCTCTTACAACAAAGACTCGGAAAAACAAGTGAATCGATCACATACATGACAATCTACGAACCCTGAACAACAAACACAGATTTAAAGAGTTGACCTGAGTGACAGAGACGGAAAACAAACAACTACGGGGAAGCAGCGACTGTTCTCAGAGCCTGGAGCCAGCATCCCAGTCAGGTAACCTTGGCGCCGGGCTTAGGACTGGGTGCAGGGAAGCTGAACACAACATCCTGTAACGGCGCAAACACGGGGCACAGCCCTACCCCCCTGAACTGACCTCGGGAGGGGGCCCAGCCAGTCAGCGCGGGTGGCGCGGAGACGGGGCTGGTGGGAGAAGAAGTCCCCGGGAGGCAGTGACTGGTTTTGGAGCCGGGAGTGCAGCGTCCCAGCCAGGGAACCTTGGCGCGGGGCTTTGGACTGGCAGCGGAGGATCTGACCGAGGCTTCTGCGGGCCAGACCCTCGGGGGCAATGTCTACACAGCCAGCACACATAGGCGACACGCCCCTCGGGAATCTCAGATAAAATAGTCATCCCAAGCAAGATAAGCAACTTTGTCTATATTCCAGGGTGCTACTCTCTGCTGTTTTTCTGAACCCTCCCCTCCCCTTCCCAGGCGGCTTCATTAACATTGGAATTTCCTGAGCCAGAGGGAGAACGGCTCCTGCTCCGCGGCTTTTCTTTTCCCTTTTTTTGGTCTTTTCCTAACCCATTCTCCCGGCCTGAGAGAAGCAACCACAAAAAACCTAGGGACCAAAAATCCTTTCCTAATTGGACTAAAAACACAGAACCACCTCCAGCCAAGCATATATGATCCATATCTCAGGCTTTCATCCCTACACGGAACAAAGTGGCTATTATAATGCAAAGGCATTTCTGATAGGGATCTGACTGCATTTTTTTTAAGCAGATTTACTGGAAAAACAAGTTTCCTAGGTCTGATATCTCTGCTTATTCAACAGAGCCCTAACTGACCCACAACAGGGAACTGAGGGCTGAAGCTCCCCCCAGACCACCTACCCTCTTGCCTTAGGGGTCTAAGGAGGGTGACACCTACCAATCTGTAGAGGTACTTGCATTGGGGACGTAAGGTACAGCTGCAGAGCCCTCCCACCAAGGTGCTTTAGGAATAGTGACACACCTACCTCACTGGCACTTGGGGGAAGCCTGTCAGCATCCTGCCCCCCCTGGAGTGTGAACCCCAGCTGCTAATAGAATCTGGTGCACACAACTATCACCACTACTTCTCAAGGTGGATAGGTGTTAGGGTGCATCACACACTTGATGACCCAAAATCAGATTCTACTCAAGAATAGTGAATAGACTCAGGCATATACATCTGGCAACAGACCAAACCAGCTGGTAATAGGTCATAAGTAAGTCAAGGGCTACAACAAACAAGACAGCACAATCTAGTAGCCCATCCACGTATATTGAAAGAAAACAAAACAAGATAAGACTCAGTGAGCAAATATAGAATAAATCACTACAATATCTGAGTGATGGCTCGGAGACAGCAGTCAATATCAAACCACATAAAGAAGGAGACCATGACAGCTTCTACAACCCCCCAAACAAAAGAATCAAAATCTTTCCCAAATGAAGATACAATCCTGGAATTATCAGATACAGAATATAAAAAACTAATTTACAGAATGCTTCAAGACATCAGGGATGACCTCAGAAATGAAATAAGGCAAACTGCAGAAAAAGCCAAGGAACACACTGATAAAACAGTTGAAGAACTCAAAAAGATTATTCAAGAACATAGTGGAAAAATTAATAAGTTGCAAGAATCCATAGAGAGATAACATGCAGAAATCCAAAAGATTAACAATAAAATTACAGAATTAGACAACGCACTAGGAAGTCAGAGGAGCATACTCGAGCAATTAGAATGCAGACTGGGAAATCTGGAGGACCAGGGAATTAACACCAACATAGCTGAAAAAAAATTAGATAAAAGAATTAAAAAAAATGAAGAAACCCTAAGAATCATGTAGGACTCTATCAAGAAGGATAACTTGCATGTGATTGGAGTCCAGAACAGGGAGGGAGGACAGAAAACACAGAGAGAATAGTTGAAGATCTGCTGACAGAAAACTTCCCTGACATCATGAAAGACAAAAGGATATCTACCCAAGATGCTCATCGAACCCCATTTAAGATTGATCCAAAAAGAAAAACACCAAGACATATTATCATCAAACTTGCCAAAACCAAAGATAAACAGAAAATTTTAAAAGCAGCCAGGGATAAAAGAAAGGTCTCCTTCAAGGGAGAATCAATAAGAATAAGTTCAGACTACTCAGCAGAAACCATGCAGGCAAGAAGGCAATGGGATGACATATATAGAGCACTGAAGGAGAAAAACTGCCAGCCAAGGATCATATATCCAGCAAAACTCTCTCTCAAACATGAAGGCGAAATTAAGATATTTGCAGATAAACACAAGCCTAGAGAATTTGCAAAAACCAAACCAAAGCTACAGGAAATACTAAAGGAAATTGTTTGGTTAGAAAACCAATAATATCAGATACCGGCACAACACAAGGTCACAGAACAGAACATCCTGATATCAACTCAAATAGGGAAATCACAAAAACAAATTAAGATTAATTAAAAAAAAAATGCTCAAAACAGGGAATCACTGAAGTCAACATGTAAAAGATCACAATAATCAAAAAGAGGGACTAAATACAGGTGGCATAGAACTGCCATATGGAGAGGGATACAAGGTGATATAGGACAATACAAGTTAGGTTTTTAATTAGAAAAATAGGGGTAAATATTAAGGTAACCACAAAGAGGTATAACAACTCCATAACTCAAAATAAAAACCAAGAAAAAGGTAATGACTCAGCAAACATAAAGTCAAATACTATGAAAATGAGGATCTCACAATTTACAAAGAAAAACGTCTCAGCACAAAAAAGTAAGTGGAAAAATGAAATTGTCAACAACACACATAAAAAGGCATCAAAATGACAACACTTTACTTATCTATAATTACACTGAATGTAAATGGACTAAATGCACCAATAAAGAGACAGAGAGTCACAGACTGGATAAAGAAACACGATCCGTCTATATGCTGCCTACAAGAGACACACCTTAGACTTAGAGACACAAATAAACTAAAACTTAAAGGATGGAAAAAAATATATCAAGCAAACAATAAGCAAAAAAGAAGAGGAGTAGCAATATTAATTTCTGACAAAATAGACTTTAAACTTAAATCCACCACAAAGGATAAAGAAGGACACTACATAATGATAAAAGGGACAATTGATCAGGAAGATATAACCATGTTAAATATTTATGCACCCAATGACAGGGCTGCAAGATACATAAATCAAATTTTAACAGAACTGAAAAGTGAGATAGACACCTCCACAATTATAGTAGGAGACTTCAACACAGCATTTTCGGAGAAGGACAGGACATACAGTAAGAAGCTCAAGAGAGACACGGAAGACCTAATTACAACAATCAACCAACTTGACCTCTTTGACTTATACAGAACTCTCCACCCAACTGCTGCAAAGTACACTTTTTTTTCTAGCGCACATGGAACTTTCTCTAGAATAGACCACGTATTAGGTCATACAACAAACCTTTGCAGAATCCAAAACATTGAAATATTACAAAGCATCTTCTCAGACCGCAAGGCAATAAAACTAGAAATCAATAACAGAAAAACTAGGGAAAAGAAATCAAATACTTGGAAGCTGAACAATACCCTCCTGAAAAAAGACTGGGTTATAGAAGACATTAAGGAGGGAATAAGGAAATTCATAGAATGCAACGAGAATGAAAATACTTCCTATCAAAACCTCTGGGACACAGCAAAAGCAGTGCTCAGAGGCCAATTTATATCAATAAATGCACACATACAAAAAGAAGAAAAGAGCCAAAATCAGAGAACTGTCCCTACAACTTGAACAAATAGAAAGTGAGCAACAAAAGAACCCATCAGGCACCAGAAGAAAACAAATAATAAAAATTAGAGCTGAACTAAACGAATTAGAGAACAGAAAAACAATTGAAAGAATTAACAAAGCCGAAAGATGGTTCTTTGAAAAAATTAACAAAATTGATAAACCATTGGCTAGACTGACTAAAGAAATACAGGAAAGGAAACAAATAACCCAAATAAGAAACGAGAAGGGCCACATCACAACAGACTCAACTGAAATTAAAAGAATCATATCAGATTATTATGAAAAATTGTACTCTAACAAATTTGAAAACCTAGAAGAAATGGATGAATTCCTGGAAAAACACTACCTACCTAAACTAACACAATCAGAAGTAGAACAACTAAATAGACCCATAACAAAAAAAGAGATTGAAACGGTAATCAAAAAACTCCCAACAAAAAAAAGCCCTGGCCCGGATGGCTATACTGCAGGGTTCTACCAAACTTTCAGAGAAGAGGTAATACCACTACTACTAAAGGTATTTCAAAGCATAGAAAATGACGGAATACTACCTAACTCATTCTATGAAGCCACCATCTCCCTGATACCAAAACCAGGTAAAAAAGACATCACAAAAAAAGAAAATTACAGATCTATATCCCTCATGAACATAGATGCAAAAATCCTCAACAAAATTCTAGCCAATAGAATTCAACAACACATCAAAAAAATAATTCACCACGACCAAGTGGGATTTATACCAGGTATGCAAAAACCATTAATGTAATCCACCATATAAATAAAACAAAAGACAAAAACCACATGATCTTATCAATTGATGCAGAAAAGGCATTTGACAAAGTCCAACACCCATTTATGATAAAAACTCTCACCAAAATAGGAATTGAAGGAAAATTCCTCAACATAATAAAGGGCATCTTTATTTTTTTTTTTTATGCAAAGCCAACAGCCAACGTCACTCTAAATGGAGAGAGCCTGAAAGCATTTCCCCTGAGAACGGGAACCAGACAAGGATGCCCTTTATCACCGCTCTTATTCAACATTGTGCTAGATGTCCTAGCCAGAGCAATTAGGCTAGACAAAGAAATAAAGGGCATCTGGATTGGCAAGGAGGAAGTAAAATTATCTCTATTTGCAGGTGACATGATTATATACACAGAAAACCCTAAGGAATCCTCAAGAAAACTACTGAAACTAACAGAAGAGTTTGGCCAAGTCTCAGGTTATAAGATAAACATACAAAAATCACTTGGATTCCTCTACATCAACAAAAAGAACATCAAAGAGGAAATAACCAAACCAATACCATTCACAGTAGCCCCCAAGAAGATAAAATACTTAGGAATAAATCTTACCAAAGATGTAAAAGACCTATACAAAGAAAACTACAAAGCACTACTACAAGAAATTAAAAAGGACATACTTAAGTGGAAAAACATACCTTGCTCATGGATAGGAAGACTTAACATAGTAAAAATGTCTATTCTACCAAAAGCCATCTATACACACAATGCACTTCCGATCCAAATTCCAAAGTCATTTTTTAATGTGATAGAGAAACAAATCACCAACTTCATATGGAAGGGAAAGAAGCCTCGGATAAGCAAAGCATTACTGAAAAAGAAGACGGAAGTGGGAGGCCTCACTCTACCTGATTTCAGAACCTATTATACAGCCACAGTAGTCAAAAACAGCCTGGTACTGGTGCAACAACAGACACATAGACCAGTGGAACAGAATTGAGAACCCAGATATAAATCCATCCACATATGAGCAGCTGATATTTGACAAAGGCCCAGTGTCAGTTAATTGGGGAAAAAATAGCCTTTTTAACAAATGGTGCTGGCATAACTGGATATCCATTTGCAAAAAAATGAAACAGGACCCATACCTTACACCATGCACAAAAACTAACTCCAAGTGAATCAAAGACCTAAACATAAAGACTAAAACGATAAAGATCATGGAAGAAAAAATAGGGACAACCTTAGGAGCCCCAATACAAGGCATAAACAGAATACAAAACATTACCAAAAATGACGAAGAGAAACCAGATAACTGGGAGCTCCTAAAAATCAAACACCTATGCTCATCTAAAGACTTCACCAAAAGAATAAAAAGACCACCTACAGACTGGGAAAGAATTTTCAGCTATGACATATCCGACCAGTGCCTGATCTCTAAAATCTATATGATTCTGTCAAAACTCAACCACAAAAAGACAAACAACCCAATCAAGAAGTGGGCAAAGGATATGAACACACACTTCACTAAAGAAGATATTCGGGCAGCTAACAGATACATGAGAAAATGCTCTCGATCATTAGCCATTAGAGAAATGGAAATTAAAACCACGATGAGATTCCATCTCACTCCAACAAGGCTGGCATTAATCCAAAAAACACAAAATAATAAATGTTGGAGAGGCTGCGGAGAGATTGGAACTCTTATACACTGCTGGTGGGAATGTAAAATGGTACAACCACTTTGGAAATCTATCTGGCGTTATCTTAAACAGAAATAGAACTACCATACAACCCAGAAATCCCACTCCTCGGAATATACCCTAGAGAAATAAGAGCCTTCACACAAACAGATATATGCACACCCATGTTTATTGCAGCTCTGTTTACAATAGCAAAAAGCTGGAAGCAACCAAGGTGTCCATCAACGGATGAACGGTTAAATAAATTGTGGTATATTCACACAATGGAATACTATGCATCGATAAAGAACAGTGACGAATCTGTGAAACATTTCATAATATGGAGGAACCTGGAAGGCATTATGCTGAGCGCAATTCGTCAGAGGCAAAAGGACAAATATTGTATAAGACCACTATTATAAGATCTTGAGAAATAGTATAAACTGAGAAGAACACATACTTTTGTGGTTACGAGGGGGGGAAGGAGGGAGGGTGGGAGAGGGTTTTTTTCCTGATTAATTAGTAGATAAGAACTGCTTTAGGTGAAGGGAAGGATAATACTCAATACATGGAAGTTCAGCTCAACTGGACTGGACCAAAAGCAAAGAAGTTTCCAGGATAAACTGAATGCTTTGAAGGTCAGCGGAGCAAGGGCCGGGGTTTGGGGACCATGGTTTAAGGGGACTTCTAAGTCAATTGGCAAAATAATTCTATTATGAAAACATTCTGCATCCCACTTTGAAATGTGGCGTCTGGGGTCTTAAATGCTAACAAGCGGCCATCTAAGATGCATCAATTGGTCTCAACCCACCTGGATCAAAGGAAAATGAAGAACACCAAGGTCACACGATAACTAAGAGCCCAAGAGACAGAAAGGGCCACGTGAACCAGAGACCTACATCATCCTGAGACCAGAAGAACTAGTTGGTGCCCGGCCACAATCGATGACTGCCCTGACAGGGAGCACAACAGAGAACCCCTGAGGGAGCAGGAGATCAGTGGGATGCAGACCCCAAATTCACACAAAAAGACCATAGTTAATGGTCTGACTGAGACTAGAGGAATCCCAGCGGTCATGGTCCCCAAACCTTCTGTTGGCCCAGGACAGGAACCATTCTCGAAGACAACTCATCAGACATGAAAGGGACTGGACAGTGGGTAGGAGAGAGATGCTGATGAAGAGTGAGCTAATTATATCAGGTGGACACTTGAAACTGTGTTGGCATCTCCTGTCTGAAGGGGGGATGGGAGGATAGAGAGAGTTGGAAGCAGACAAAATTGTCACGAAAGGAGAGACTGGAAGGGCTGACTCATTAGGGGGAGAGCAAGTGGGAGTACGGAGTAAGGTGTATATAAACTTATATGTGACAGTCTGACTTGATTTGTAAATGTTCACTTGAAGCTCAATAAAAGTTAATAATAATAAAAAAAAGGTAATAAAAAAAAACCCAAGGCAGTCACTGAATAAAAAATTTAGCCTCAAAGTAAAAAAAAAAAAATGTAAAGTTCTGTCTTTAAGACTACCTGAAGTCATTTACGTAACTCTTGGTTTTACTGCAGCTCAGTGCTTAAAGAGTACTGGCCATAAGCAGCTACAAAGAACAGTGGATACCAATCAAAAGGGGAAGACTGAGTTTTAATGAGAAATTCCTTTAACCAGCAGATGTATTTGCTGCACATGTTATTTGGTCCACTGTGTTTCTGTAATAATAACAATAGCAGAAAATGTTATGTGGTTGTTGGTAGTCAAAGAACCTATGGTTCCCTTTTTGGGCTCATAACCAAAACCCAAAACCAAACCCATTGCCGTCGAGTCAATTCCGACTCATAGGGACCCTATACGACAGAGTAGAACTGCTCCACAGGGTTTCCAAGGAGCGCCCGGTAGATTCCAACTGCTGACCTTTTGGAGTAAGTATAAAAATGAATAGAATAGCATCTTATGCTATTTCCCAAGAGTCTTTTTTTTTTTGCCTACCACATACTAATCATACTTGCCCTCTTTCATCAAGTATTACCAAAAAAAAAGAGTCAGAAATGTTATTTCTTTCTAGAATATACATTATTAAACTGGCAATTATCAAGAAGCAACTTCTTTATGCTTCTGAATGGCTGAATCAAGATGTCCCGCTATGATTTAGACAAGAAAGAAGCTGAAGCAATGCAGTTACTTTTTAAGAACACCACAGAGGATTACTGATTCCCCTTTCCTCATAGCTTCAGGACACAGGACATGTCAGGATTTCCAACAGGCTCCATCATCTATAAATCAGAGGGCATTTCTCTCTAATGAACTAATGTACCATCCTCTCCAAAGCTAAGACAATTGGTGTTTATATCAATCAGGTAATTGCTGTAACATATATACCTCAAATTTTTAATAGTTTATTTCCTGTTCATTTAACCATACTATGCAAGGTTTCTGATAGGTGACACATTTCCTCCTTGCGATGAGTCAGGGATCTGTGATCTTTCCATCCTGCCATTGTACCATCCCCTAGGGTCTCAGAGTCCTCAACAACCAGTCAGCAAGGCAAACAGATTGTGATAAAGTGTACTCTATTCTTAACACCATGGGCCAAGAAGTGGTATACATCACTTCCACTAATAGACCACTGGCAAGAATAGTCATATGCCCCTACCAAGAGGCTAGAGACTGGGGAAATGAAGTCCATGACAGGGCAACCACTTTCCAGTGACAGTTCTACGGTTGGGGAGCACAGATATTGGTGAATATCACTCTCTTCCAAAGTGATCAGCTGAACAAAGAGTTTTTCAGGAACCCATACACTGATCGTTTTTTTGAAGCAGGTTCTCTCAATACCAATGCTGTACCATGACTATAAATTACTGAAATTTCCTTAAATTATCTACTCTTTGGGGATAACTTTAATACAACAAAGAAATGGCTTACTAAATGCTATTCATTGTCCCAAAAATTTGATGAACTTTCCAAAATATCTCATTACCATTGCAGATAGCACGTGCACTGAAGCATCAGTTTGACTACATGACATTTCTTCTACCTGTTTTCTGGTATCTTTTTCTCTATACTTTCATGTTTACCTTTAAATGCCCTGGGTTTAAACTCTGTTCTGTGGCATCTTGAATTCTAAAGATGAAAAGCATAATAAGTTGTAATTCATAGGCTGGGCAATTCCCTCCATTGCCTGTCTGCTCCTTATTGGATCCAGAGTCCATGATGTGTCAAAGTCGGCAAGAATCTTGGATTCCATCCAGCCCAAACCCCTCATTTTACAGATGAACAAACATGCTAGCTAGTATTACTGATTCTCCCTCTTCTTCAAATGAGTTTTCCCTTTGCTTTCCAACACTTCCTCAATTCTTTTTTACCACTGTGGATGCTGGGCCATTACTTGAACTTGCTTCCCTATGACTCATATAGCCTTGTCTGTGTTTACTCTTGAAGTAAAAGGGCTTTTGTTATCCAACAAATTTCCTAAGTAATATGGCAGGCACTGTGTGTCCCATCTCACTATTATTAATAAAAGAGATCTACTGATATTTCAATTTAACTCTTAGCTTTTTTTTTCTTTGGTAGTTTATCAGTCAGTGTAAAATAAAGCACTCATCTCTTCAGGAACAGAGATCATAGGAGAAATGCCCTACACAACATGTTTGTCTTCTTTTGTTAATTTCTGCCAGAAAGCTGGAACTTTAGTTAGTCATAAAAGACTCATTTTCCCCATCAATCTGCTTTCCAAATTCTCACTGGCCTTTCAGTAGGTTAATCACAGAACCAGACTGTAAAAGTTAGAGACTTACACCAGGGAAGTTCATTAAAGATATTTCTTCATTTTATAATTTCTAATGCTAGATATGAGAGTCCCATTCCTACACCCTAGGAATTCCATCCCCTTGTAGCAGAATACATATCATTAAAAGTTTAGTCAATACATAAGCATCTTTTACTCACTGTAGAATCCACTTATTCACTGAAATGTTAACACATCACTCTCAGAGTATTAAAGGTCACCATCTCCAGAAAACCTTTCCCGACCTCCTCTTGCGCACACCCACCACACACACACATACGCACTGGGTAAAGCTTTCCTCCTTGGCATTCACATAACAGCTTCTATTTATATCTGTCTTAACACTTACCACAGTGTTTTGGTCTAGTCTATTTTGTTCTCTTTCATATCTTAAGGGTAGAGACTAAATCACAGCACCTAGTGAAATACGGAAGATTCTCAATAAATGTTGGTTAAATGAATGCACAGGAAACACTTGGTATAATTAAGGTTAGCCTAGTCGCTCAAATTAATCTAGGCTTCAAAGTCTCATACCTAAAAGAGAATAAAATAACAGCAGAAAAGATTTCTTTAAAAAATTGAAGGGAACAACAAAGTCATTATTAGATCAGTGGAGCCAATGGCGATTTTTTTTAGGCTATTGATGGTCACTGAGCTCAAAAGTATAAATATAAGACTGGCACTCATTTATTCAGTAAACATTTATTGAGTACCTACTACTTGCCAGGGACTATGTAAACAGGAAGAAGAATGTGAACAATTTTGCTGGTGGATAAAAACCAAAGTTGACTTTTAAGTTCCTTATCAACTGGTCTTTAAAGTATTTCTTTTCTATGGTATTCCCATGGGACTCCTCAGAACCCCTTAATCTATAATGCTTCTTTACAATAACATTTTATTAACATTAATCTGAGCATTACTATGTGCCGCACTCAGTGCTAAGCACTTTACATGAATTATCATGTTCAATTCTTACATCAACCCATTTTGAAGATGAGGAGCCAGAGGTACAGAGAGGCTAAGTCATTTTGCCCCAAACTCATGCAATATAGAACTGAGCTCCAAGCCCAAGTAATTAGTTACACCATTGTATCCTTGCATATCTGGGTGGTGCAAATGGTTAACATGCTCAGGTGCTAACCAAAAGGTTGGAGGTTCAAGTCTACCCAGAGGCACCTTAGAAGAAAGCCCTGGTGATCTACTTCCCAAAAATTCAATGGATACAGCCACTGAAAACCCCATGGAGCACAGTTCTACTCTAACTCACGCGGGGTCACCATGAATTGGAAGCGACTCAATGGCATCTGGTTATTGGTTAGTCCTACATATAGTTTCCAAATACCCTTTCCCCTCCCCTTGCACCTCCTCCTCTTTTGGTACTGGAAAGTCACTCTGCACATCATGCCTTTGACAAAGATTTACCCCCCATGTCCTGCCGACACCTCACCACTCTTTGTGTTCAGGTGTCTCCCGTAGCCCTACTTTTGGATCTTGCAAGAAGCTTTGCACTGTGTTAATCTGCTGTATATCTGAAAAGGGACATAAACAATTATTTAAGATCCCAGGATAAAGAAGAATAAGACAGTTCTATGGAGTATGCCAAGATGAGAAAGTGGGCATACTGGGCCCATGTGAAGTCTACGGGGCTAGTGTGCCCTTCAGACCTTTGGGGAATGGAAATTGCCCACCTAGTTATAAAGGAACTAAACCCCCAGTCATGGGATGAATGCCTCACTTGACTTGGCAGTCTCCCCTTTCGACCTCAGACCATCGACTCTGGCAGGCTTCAGATGAAACTTTCCCCAGCTTGCCTTATCAAAGAGAAGCCTGCTACTGTGCAGAGAGGCTTTGAGGCTTGAAGAGGAGAAAGAATATAAAGTGAGGAGCTGAGGGGTCTCAAAGGACATCTCTCCCAACAAAAAGCAAAAGAACACGAGTATAAAAGACCCATGATTTCTCTAACAGTACGTAAAAAATACAGGTTGCTAGTTTGTCATGTCGTAAACGTTTTCCCCACTGACTCTGAAGCCATCATGAGCTGAACCAAATCTGAATTAAAAGAGGCTTCAAAGGAAGCTTAACAGTTGGTCACAAGAGGTAAATTTCCCTGTACTGCAAAAAGGCAAGGCTCCCTGGAGGGTGCTAAGTGGTAGGGTCCCTTCAGTAGCTTAATACAGTAGAAAATCATAACTCTTCACAGACCAGAGCTGGATGCCACAGCCACCTTCACCAACTTGCTCAAAGTCGCAGTAAAACAAGAATGCAAACCCACAGCTGTCATCTCTGATGACGGATTTACTGACTTTGGACGGCCACTTCTCTTTTTAATACTTTCCTTCCCCAGCCAGGATGCAAATGTTAAAGACACACACCACTGAGGTTCCAACAACTCTTCCCACAACTGCTGTCCTTCTGAAAAAGAGTCACCTTCTCAGAGAGGGAACACCTTTGAACAAGTGCACATTCGTAGACAAGGCAATAGGAGAACATTCAGGCTCCCTGGGTGTTTGCTCATCTCACAGCTGCCTATCTGGCCCTCGCTGCTTGAAGTGGTACATTAGTCGTTTGCACCACCCGGACATGAAAGGAGACTGGATTACATCCCCAGGGGGATGCCCACTAGCCAGGACACTTGACTCCTCAAGGAAAGTTTATGCATATGTTTAATAAACATTTAAATACTGCTATGAGCCAAGTGAGGTCCCTGGGTGCACAAACAGTTTGCTCTCTGCTACTAACCTAAATGTTGGTAATTCAAACCCACCCAGTAGTGCCATGAAAGACAGGCCTGGTGATCAGCTTCCATAAAGACCACAGCCAAGAAAACCCTACGGAGCAGTTGTACTCTAACACACATGTGGTCTCTGGGAGTCAGAATTGACTCGATGGTAACTGTTTTTGTTTTTTGGGTTTTTGTTTGTTTGTTTATGTGACAGGCACTATTCTAAATGCCTTATAACTATTAATTCATTTAATCATAATAATAGTCCTAGTATACAGACAAGGAAACTGGAGCATAGGTAAGTTTAATAACTTGCCCCAAATCACAGGATGTTAAGTGGCAGAGTCAGGTACCAAACCCAAGCCTTCTGGGTCCAGAGTCCGTGCACTTTACCACCTTGCATTGGTGCCTCTCTATTGATTCTCTTACTCCAGCACAAATGAAATTCATGTCTTCCATTACATAAAACCTTTTTCTAGATACGCTATTCCCAGCAGGATTCTTATCAGTACTTCAAGGTACAATTCTGCACACTGCCCAAGATTACGGGGAGGGGAAGAAGGACAGGCAGAAGGAGGACGAGGACCGTTGCAATTAGGCACCAGTTAGCAGTTAACTGGGCAATTTGTTTCACTTTGCTATTTCTCCAGCTTGCTATCGGGAAAACAGAGAGCTTCTGACTAATCTGCTGCTTGGGGTGATACCTGTTCTATTCTCCGTTTACAGACTCCCTGGGCTTTTATGTCCCCACTGGTTGTTACTTGGTTTCTCCACTTCCAAAATGTCTCTGGATGCTGTTTCATTATGTAGAGTCAGGTAAAAGACAGACTGATGTGTGTGTGAAGCAGGGATAAAGCTGGCATCAGGACTGCAGTGTCTGTAGTAGTTTACTACCACTGCCAGAGAAAGGGAAATCGGATCCTGGCAGATGCAGCCTGCTGTGAATCAATATTTTACAGGTAGTATACTTTGAAGAGATGACATCAAGACAGAATCAAAAGAGAGGAGGGAGATGGAGAGAAAGCAAGAAAAGGAGCAAGCAGGAGCAGAGAATTTATCCTGACATCCTTTGACAGCCCTTTCCACAACGACTGAGGGGAAACAAGCCCCGGGAAAGGGAGCCAACACTGATGTGGGGGAGGACAGGCTCTGTGACAAAAGCCATTATTCCCCACTTTGCGATCACAAAAGAGGAAGAGTAGCTGTGATACTGTGTGGACCAAAGCAAGAACGTTCCTACGCACAGGCTGAGAAAACACCCAAAGACACAACAGGAAACAAACCTTCTCTTCCCCGGTCCACCTACTACTGGGAACCAGGGAAGAACGAGGTAGAGAGATGAAGGCACCCTTCATGTGTCTGTCTTGGTCTGTGCTTTCCAAATGCCCTTGGTGATCTCTAGAAAGCTTTCCAGAGCCTCAATCTAGGGGGGCAAGTGCAGAAGGGGATGAGAGGAGGTTGGCAGAGCTTTAATCATTCCAATAGACTAACCATGAGGGGAACTCTCCCTTGGTTGCCACATCTTCCCTCTGGCATGCCTGTGGGCATAGGTATGCTGAAAGACACCTGAGAGGACTGCAGTTCCACCAAAAATACAAAGGGTCTATATTTATTATTTTTTAAGAAGAGTGGGAGAGTGGCTTCTCAAGGGATTGGAATTAACTAAACATCAATCAAGCTCCTCCTCTAAACAGGGCACCTTCCTAACCTCACAAGCAGATACTGGGAGTGCAAGAGAGAGGCAGAGACAACTCTAATCCCTGCCTTCGGGGGAATTAAGACAGGCACATCCTGCACGAATGAAAGGTAGACTGACGAGTATCCGAGACATACATCAACAGCAAACTAGTTCAGAAAAGAGAGAGGTTTCTGATACCCTAGAATTGTAGCCTTTTAAGATCTGAAAGGAGTCCTGGCTTAAGGAATGAAGAAAGCTGACTTTACGGTTGACAGTGGGGTCTGGAAGAGCATCCTTACATTTTAGCCAGGACTGAAAAGGCGGGTTGGGTCTGGGTCTGGAAAGATGGGTTGGATTTCAACAGGAAAATGGGCAAGGAGGCATTCCAGGCAGAGGAAAGTATTTAAGTCACCTTTCCCCAAATCGAGTTCCAAAGAACACGAGCTTTTCTGAAAAAATAAGTTTTGGCATTCCCCGACTACATGGGGGTGAAAATTAACATAAGGTTAAAAATCTTAGTGAAAGAAAATTAGCAGAGGGGGGAAGGTGACCAAGAATTAAAAACTGTATAGCAGTTAGGGAGAACTTTTTAAAAGGCAAATCTGATCATTTCACATCCCTGCTTAAAACCCTTTCATGGTTTTCCACTGTCCTTAGAATTAGGTCGTAAACATTTAAGATAATTGCCTTGTGCCCCAATCTAGCATCATTTTGAGCTTCTCCCTTGCCCTTGGTAATCCAGCCACATTGCTGATCCTCTAGGCTCTTGAAAGAATCACATTCTTTGTCATTTCTAGGCTTTGGCATGTACTGTTTCCTCTTTCAGGCTAAGTCCTAAAAATTCTTTAGGGTTCAGCTTAATCAGAACCTTTTAGTCAGGCTAAACCCCTTACCACAGGTGCCCAGTAAACCCTGCCTTTCCCTGCATGAACTGCCATGTGGTCAGGGCTGCCCCCTCAGGATTAACAGAGAGCTCCGTAACATAGTACAGAGGATGAGCCCTGAAATGTCTACTACAGCCACGTCATGGAGGGCCTTGAATTCCATGTGAAGGAGACTAGACATCATTAGTAGACAAGGAGTGGACATCGAAGGTTTGAGAGGAGGGAAGACAGGATTGAAAATGTTTCTTAAGACTTGGCAGTGACAAGCATGGTGGTTTAGGGTAGGGAGAGGCTGGTAGTAGAAACAAAATGTTAGGAGACTGTTCCAAGAATCTCTAGTTAACGCATCTGATGAAGTTAGTAGCTAAGGAAGATGAATGGAATTGGAGGCCTGAAAAGAGAAAGCCTGTGGAAATAGACTCTCTAGATAGATCACAGGAGAAGGAAGGCAAAGGTGACTCCAGGTTTGAACCTAGATGACTGGAAGAATGGTGTTGCCACTGAAAGAATGGCCGTCAGGAGGAGCAGCAGGGGTAAGAGGAGAGGAAGTGATAGGAGAGTAGGGGGAAAGGGGCTTTACTTCAGATATGTTGACTTTGACTTTGAACAGCTAGGGAGACATCCAGGTGGATCCCCACCGGGAGTCTCTGGGTGCTACAAATAATTAACATGCTCAGCTGCTAAATGAAAGGTTAGAGGTTCAAGTTACCAGAGGCACCTCAGGAGAAAGGCCTGGCAATCTACTTCCAAAAACATCAGCCATTGAAAACTCTATAGAGCACAGTTTTACTCTGACACACGTGAGGTCACCATGAGTCAGAATCAACTCAACAGTAACTAGTTAACTGTTCGGAATCCCCACAAAGCTGGAGAGTCAGCCTCGATTGCCCCCTCTCCCTCACAGCTCATCCTCCCACTGTCTCCCTCCTAACCGTTTCTGAACTTGGTCCTTTCTTCTCCCCTCCACTACTATTGTCTTTTCGCGGGTTCTATCATGTCTCATCTCAATTCCATATGTGTTATTCCTTTTCTGGCTGACCTAATCCACCTCTCAGCTTCTTGCTCTCCTATGCTCAATGGACAAATTATTCTCCCTGAAACTTGCTTCCAACCATGCTATTCCCTTGGTGAACTTGGATTTAGAAAGTGAGCGGGAAGATAAAGACACTAAGAGAACCAGTAATCTTAGGATGAGAAAGTTTAAAAAAAGAGGTGGTCAATATCTAAATATTATGAGACATGGAAAAAAATGAGAATCAGAAAAAAAACACAGATTTGCAGATTACTAGCAATTTTCAAGGAATCCATTTCTGCAGGTTGCCAGGCTAACTGAAATTGAGAAGTGCAAGGGAGGGAGGATGGAAGGTGTAGATAGGACTTCTCAAGCTGTCTGTGATAAAGAGTCAGCCCCACCCTGCCCCAATCCATTGCAGACTAATATTCTGTAAAATAAAATAAGAACAAATTACTAGAAAAATGATCACATACTTAGATAGCATGGCGATATCAGATTGCTATAAAAGTTTTTAAATGTTCCCTCTCAATTTGTGAACTTATTGCATTGTGAGCCTGTACAATGTGGCATCTGTCCAAGGGCCACACTTTAGAGTACCAATGGTCTAAATGTGTACTTTCCAATACAGTACCCACAAGCCACATGTGGTTATTGAGCACATGAATTGTGATTAGTGTGGCTTGAAATGTGCTCGCTATGAGTCAGAATCAACTCAATGGCAGCGGGTTTTATATGTATAAAATACAGTCTGGATTTTAAAAACCTAGTATGAAAAAATTTTAAATACCTCAATATTTTTTTATCTATTATATGTTAAAAAAAGATGATAATATTTTAAACATATTGGTATATGTCTTAGTCATCTACTGCGGCTATAACACAAATACCACAAGTGGATGGCATTAACAAAGAGAAGTTTATTCTCTCACTGTCTATCAGGCTAGAAATCTGAATTCAGGGCACCAGCTCCAGGTGAAGGCTTTCTCTCTCTGTTGGATCTGGAGGAAGGTTCTTGTCATCAGTCTTCCCTTGGTCTGGGAGCATCTCAGCATGGGAACCTCAGATCCAAAGGACGTGCTCTGCTCTTGGTGCTGCTTTATTGGTGGCATGAGGTCCCAATGTCTCTCCGCTTGCTTCTCTCTTTTATATCTCAAAAGAGACTGGCTTAAGACAGTACGTAATCTTGTAGACCTCATCAATATAATTGCTGTTAATCCATTTTATTATATCATAGTGATAGGATTTACAACATTTAGGGAAATTACACCAGAAGATAAAATGGTAGACAATCATACAATCATACAAGGGACTCATGATCTAGCCAAGTTGACAAGATATTTTTTGGGGGACACAATTCAATTCATGGCATCCTACTCTTTGGCACCCCAAAATTCATACCCTTGACACATGTAAAATGCATTCATCCCATCATTTCATAGCAAACGTCTTAGATCAACTCCAAGACCAAAATCCAAAAATTCCTCTTCATCTGTGAAATCTAGAATACAAGTTATCTGTTTCCAAAGGTACAATGACAGAACAGGTCAAGCTAGACATTTCCATCACAAATGGGAGAAACTGGAGGGAAAGAAGGCATAACAGGCATCAAGCAAGTCAGCAGAACACATTACATTCATTAGCCCTCAAGCCTGGAAAATAATCCTCTGTTCTCCAAGACCATTTACACAATGGCCCTGCCCTCCAGACTCCAGGTATTGGCCACACTCTGCAGATTCTGAGTGGAGGCCCCTCACTCTGGGCTTCAGCTCTGCCTTCCAGGCCCACCGGGACAGCAACTCTGCTCCCTCAGCTTTAGGTGCACCATTCTCCTAGTCCATCTGAGTGGCGACTCCACCCTCAGAAACACCAGAGGCCATGGCTCCACTCTGAAACCCCAGAGGTCGCAGCCATACCTTTTGAGACAAGCAGCTCAGCTTTCTGTGTTCCTTGTCTCTTCAGCTTCTGCTTCCTGGTTTCTTGGCCTCTCATCTCCTCAAGTCTCATGACCACATCTGCCCTGCTGGGGTAAGTGTTCCAAAGCTCTGTAGCTCCACCGATAAGTGCCTGAAGGCACCCCACTCCGCCAGTAAACTTCGGCCGGAAGTGACTGAGCTGTCTTGCTCCATGGGTTGGCAAGCCTAGCTCCACCAATAAGTGCCCAGAAGCACCCTGCTCCACCAGGAAGCTTCCTGCACACAGGCACTTAGCTCTCTTGCTATGTGGTTTGGCTCCAGCACTGCCTCATGCTGGTTTCCTAGTTCTGCTACTGCTGCTGGTTCCCTGCTGCTGCTGCTTCTCTGCTGCTGCCAGTTCTCTGCTGCTTCTGGTCCTTGGCTGCTGCTGGTCCTCTATCCGTTCACAGTTTCAAAACCACTTCCACATTTTAGGTATCTGTTAGAGCAGTGCCCCACTCCTGGTACCAAATTATGTCTTAGTCTTCTACTGGTGCTAAAACACAAATATCACAAGTGGATGGCTTTAACAAAGAGACGTTTATTCTCTCACAGCCTAGGAGGCTAGAAGTCTGAGTTCAGGGTGCTGGCTCCAGCAGAAGGCTTTCTCTGTCGTATCTGGAGGAAGGTCCTTGTCATCAGTCTTCCCTTGGTCTGGGAGCATCTCAGTGCAGGAACCTCAGGTCCAAAGGACGAACTCTTCTTCCAGCACTGCTTTCTTGGTGGTGTGAGGTTCCCCCATCCCTCTGCTTGCTTCTCTCTTCTATATCTCAAAAAGAGACTGGCTTAAGACACTACCTAATCTTGTAGACCTCATCAATATAACTGCCGCTAATCCATTTTATTACATCATAGTAACAGGATTTACAACATTTAGAGAAACCACATCAGAAGATAAAATGGTAGACAATCATACAATCATACAAGGGACTCATGACCTAGCCAAGGTGACAGATATTTTTGGGGGATGCAATTCAATCCATGACAGTATACATAAAATAAATTATTAAAATTAATTTCATTTGTCTTTTAATGTGGTTACTAGAAAATTTTAAATTACATTGTGGCTTACATTATATGTTTATTGGAATAGCACTGGTCTAAAAGGCAAAACACTTCTAGGCCTAAGCATCCTTATACCAGCATCAATGCCCAAGGAAGCAGCAGTCAAGAAATCAAACAAGGTATTGCACTGGGCAAATCTGCTGCAAAAGACCTCTTTAAAGTGTTAAAAAGCAAAGATGTCACTTGAAGGACTAAGGTGTGCCTGGCCCAAGTCACGGTATTTTCAATCATCTCATACGTATGTGAAAGCTGGACAATGAATCAGGAAGACCAAAAAATTGATGCCTTTGAATTACAGTGTTGGCAAAGAATACTGAAAATACCATGGACTGCCAAAAGAACAAACAAATCTGTCTTGGAAGAAGTACAGCCAGAATGTTCCTTAGAAATTGAGGATGGCAAGGCTTGATCTCACATACTTTGAACATGTTATCAGTAGGGACCAGTGTCTGGAGAAGGACATCAAGTGTGGTGAAGTAGAAGGTCAGCAAAAAAGAAGAAGACCCTCAATGCAACAACGGGCTCAAAACAGCAACAACTGTAAGGATGGCGCAGGACTAGGCAGTGTTCCATACTGTTATACATAGGATCCCTATGAGTCAAAACAGACTCGATGGCACCTAACAACAACATACCTGTACCTATGCAATTCACACTGGGTATTTGATATTTCTCTGACCACAACCTCATCCCTGTTTCATTTCTTAGTTACACTCAGTTGCTTCCTAAAATTATTTACATTGTTTCCAAGCTAAGCTGCACTGGACCTAGCACACAGACCGAAGTTTGAGGGGCCAGGTGTCTCAGTAAGGAGGCCTACTTTTTTGCAGGTGTAGAGAATAGCAACGGAAAGAGTAAGAAAGAACAACAGGCAGGGGGAAGAAGAGAAAATGGGTTAATGGAGGATTAGGTGGGCTTCCTTGTAAATGTCAACAACTTTTCAGTGTGTTGGCGTGGCTTACTAAAACCCTAGTGAGGAATAACATACTCTGTTAGTCTAAATCATCTAACTAAATATTCTCTTCACAGCAGGTCTCAGTCAGATTCTCATATTAAAGAAGACAAATTGCCCTTGAAAAAATGAACCATCAGGTCTTATTTAGTATTAAATTGCCTCTTCAAGAAAATCATCCCAATAGAAAGAATTTCTTATTGACAGATTCATTTGGACTTAGTATCTGTAGAACATCTTTAACTCGACTGATACAGTTTGGCTTAAATATGGGTTGGGGAAGAAGGACGGGAGAGAATGTTAAATTTATTCGAAGACGTTGTACAAACAAACATTCAGCCAAGACTTCTTTTTAAAGATATTTTTAAATAAATTAAAGGTTTATTTTTATAAAAAATTATTCTTGCCAATTGAGACATTCAGAGTTATATATTTTTCTTTCCCATAATGCCAACAGTAGTAAATTGAGTTCACCCTCTTCATTCCTTTCCCTCAAAACAGTCCATTTTTTATTAGCACATACAACAGATTCTTACTGTAGCAAATTATTTGCTGTCTTGAGAACAACTCCTTTTCCCCCTTCACTGTGACTAGCAGGTGGTCTGACCAGAGATCATCAGGCAAATTATCTCCATCCCACCTCCACCTCTCCTCTTTTAGAAGTACTTTCCTCATGCAGTGAGGTGACTAAGAGTGAGGGAAGCAAACAGCTTTGGGACATCTCTGTCACTTTCCTAACCAGCTAGAGTGCTCAGGGAAGTACTGAGGTTACAAGCTTTGGCTTAGATATTTCCTCCTTAAGCAGGTGTATACCACAGTAATAGTCAGGAAGGTCATTTTGTGACTTTATCTTTAAATCCGTAAAATGGATGGATATGATACACCTGAGTTATAATATAAGAGGCAAGAGTGAATGTCATTCTTGGTTACACAGCAAAACCTAGAAAATATAATAACAGTGTGTGGTACCCAAATACTGAAAACTTAGGGTGATAAGTTTCCTAAGGCTGCCGTAACTGGGTGGCTTAAACGACAAACATTCATTGTCTCACAGTTCTGGACACTAGCGGTAGTTTGAATTCAGGGTGTCAGCAGGGCCACGTTCTCTACAAAGGATCTAGGGGAAGGTACTTTCCTGTTTCTCCCAGCATCCTTGGCTTGCAGCTACCGCATAACTTCGTCATCACATGGCCATCTCCCCTCTGTCTCTCTGTGTCTCCTCCTCTTTTATAAGGGTACCACTCATATTGAATTAGGACCCATCCTACTTCAGTATGGCCTTATGTTAACTTAACTGATAACATCTTCAACGATCCTATTTCCAAACAAAGTCACATTCACTGGTACTTAGGATTTCAACACATCTTTTGGGGGGACATAACTGAACCCATAACAAGTGGCTACCCATTCCATTTTATGTCAGTTTTCCTGGCATGATTATTAATAGGATACCCTTTCACTGCCTTGGTTTGGACAATTAAGTATATGGTCACCCTACATAATCTGCAAAATGAGACAAGCAAAGGAACTGGGCATGCGACCCACTGAGTCCCACTGCCTCATGCCTATCAATCACACTCATAAAAGCCGTGTATGCTAACCATATGCTGCATAACCATAATTATGATTTCCATCGGGAAGTGACCATTGATTAGAAAATGGAGTTCTTTTTATTGGAGAAGTGTAAGGCTAGCCAGAGGTTAATGGGGACAAAAACAGGCTGGCCTAGAATTCTTGATAGAGTATTACTAATTTGCATGGTGAAGGTTAAGTGCTGTATGGGCTGCCAAAGGAAATGCAACTGTCTCAGAATGACTGTGGATAAACAGAAGGTCAGAACAGGAACAGGGGCAACCTGTGCTCCACTCCAGCCCATGGTCTCATGGGTTGAGATGGCCACCACTCTGGGAGCTGAGCTCCTCTGCTCTTGACAGCTCACCTAACATTGATGTCCTGGGAAGGTTAACAAGAAATAGTGAAACTAGTGCTTTTTACAGTACAATTGTCCTCGCCATGGCCTCAGATTGGGGTGAGAGTCAAAATATCTAAGCAGGGCAATGGCCAGTCAAAATGGATGCTTGCTGTAAACAATCAGTGAGACTGTACCAGTGTGTTCTGAGCATCATTGCTGCCCAAAAGCCCAACAAGGTCTGGCCCTGCCTCACTGCTCCCCATCACTCACTGTGCTCCAGGTGCACTGGCCCCTTCCAGACCCTGGAGTAAGTCACTGCTGTGCCCACCTCAGAGCACTGTCCTGTTCCCGCAGCCTGGCATGGTCTTCCTTCAGCTCCTGGAATGGTTGAGCCCTTTGCTTCTGTGGGGTGTCAGCACAAAAGTCAACCCCTTAGTCTGGCCTTCTAGGACAACCCTATTTAAGGAGCCACCAGCCCTGGGATTAAAAAAAAAAAAAACCAAACCCAGTGCCATTGAGTCGATTCTGACTCATAGCAACCCTATCAGACAGAGTAGAACTGGAATACTCTCTCTTAAATCACCTGTTTTTCCCCCCACTGCATGTCACAAGGTGAAATTATCTTGTTCGTTTCCTTAGTTCCTGTTCGTCTCTCCCGCTAGAATATAAGCT
The DNA here is from genome assembly GCF_024166365.1 of Elephas maximus indicus. Classification (NCBI taxonomy): domain Eukaryota; kingdom Metazoa; phylum Chordata; class Mammalia; order Proboscidea; family Elephantidae; genus Elephas; species Elephas maximus. Next base: position 163,943,872 of record NC_064819.1, read on the forward strand.
GCATGAGCAGAGTAAGTCTCTGAATCTTTTCAGCCACTGTATCACTATTGCCTGAAATGGTGTCCAACAGATAGTATTTGTTGAGTGAGTAAATGAATGAATCAGTAAAGAATGAATGAATAGTGTCTACAAAGGAATGGGTACAATCATCCCCAGCGGGGGACAGTTGTCCTCAAAGTTAGCTTATCAACCTTGGCCTGATAGACTGAGAGAACAGGAAATGGCATGGCTGGAGAACCTTCCCACTGGATACTCAGCACAGGTCCAGTGCCTGAATGTAGTATTAGAATGTGGAAGTTAGCCTGAGCAGAACAAGAGCTAGCTTCTTTCCAAGACTACTACCATGGATTATAAACCACCCCAGGTCCAGCACGGACATGTCTGCAGTTTCCAGCTCTCTACGGTTCCGTTCATGCAATAAAGTAAAAGGTAGGGAAGGGGAGAGTTGAGTCAATTATGAGCCAATTCATGGAAAAAGACTTAGTAAGGAAAGGGGGGAAGGAAGACGAACATAAGGAGGCTGAGAGGAATGGAGAGGGCAATGCCTGGAACCAGTCTGATTTGTGGTCTACTCTGAATACACTTCCTGCCCCATTCTCCACTCCGTGCTACATGGGGAGATACAGTCTAAACCTGAGGAAGTTACTTAATCCCTTTGAGTTTCAGTTTTCTCACCTGGGAAATCATAACAAGGAGCCACCTCCCAAGGTATTGTGAAGAGTGAGCACTTTACAGACACAAAGGGCTTGGAATACTAACAAGCGGGGTAGTTTGGTGGCTTCAAGTGGTGCAAGTGATGATGCAGAAAACTTCCAAAAGACAAACGTAGTTATTCATCAGGTTACACCAAGACACCCTCCCAGCTCCACAGGTAGAAACGCTACAGTGATGAAAAGGGGCCACCCATCCCTTCTCCTTGAGAATGAAAAGTATTTATATTTTAAAATATAGTATCTTCCTGAGGAGAGGCAATTTAATCATACAGTTTGGGTTTAATACAAAAGTATTCTTTTTTGTCGGAATTAAGCAGAAGAAAACATTAAAGTTGTGAACTCTTCAGCAAGACTGAGTAACAGAGTGTGGTTCATGTCCGCTGAACAGGGTTAATGGCGTTTGGCCCAGTCTACATTTCCAGGATGAATCACCAGAGTTGTGAGGTTGGAGTAAAGAAAGGCAGGCCTTTTCAACTGTCCAATTATTTAAAAAGTGATTTCTACATACATGCTTTTAAAGGATACTGTTTGAAATACTCCCATAAGCTCTTATATTTAGGTCCTTAACAATAATAATAATATCCATGCCACAGTAACAAATGCTTCAAGGTTCAAAGTCATATAGCGATGACAATTCTGATAAGAGCACATGATCTCTACAATGCAGTTTTGGTCAGGTATAAAAAAAGATTTGATTATAGAATTACGAACTGATTGTATCTGATATAAAAGATACAACTAGTGAACCTAATGACCTTTCCAGCACATACAAAATCTAGTTCTTAAATCTGGATAATGGAAAATGAAACAATATATCCCCCTCCCCAAATTCCGATGCATCCTTAATCTACCTTGTATACCTAAAAGAATTCCTGATGTGAATTTATTTTTATTCTGTGTTTTCAGACATGCTTGTCTGTGAATTAACATGTAACAGAGTAAATAAAATTTCAAAAATCTCAACCTAGAACCACAATTCTTTGGGAACTGAGACGTGGATATAGGCTAAAGTCTCCATGTAACAGTATTATAAACTTTTGAGTGACAAACAGTTTGAGAAATATACTGGGGTAAACACAAAACATTACAAATTTGGATGCTGTATGAGTGCTCTGATGTGGGGGTTTTATGAATGAATTCAGTATAGTGTGCACAAGCATGACCCCCTGGGGGATCACCCCCAAGTCATCTTGATGTGTGCCGGCAAGCTTGACTCTACAGGTCCACACAGCAGGCACCAGGTCTTTCTAAAGCATAGAGCTGTGAAAAGAATCACAGCACTTACTCTTTTAGAACTTTCTTCAGCTGTGCTACATTTATACTCATAACAGCAAGGCTCTACAATTGAGCCCTTTGTCTTAAGTTTGCCCTTACTTAGATAAATTCAACACCTGACTAACAAACCCCTCGTCTGTTCCACAGAGTTGTCTTGACTCTCGAACCCTCTAGCTGATTGCTGGGCCTGCAAATGCTACAATACGCTCCCCTTGCCTGGATGTGTAGCAAATGATCTTCCTGATTCTACGTGACAATGATGTTTTCCCTTTTTGCTTCTAGAAACCTTTTCACCTGCATTCCTTTTACGGAACATAGAGCACCTATTAATGAAGACAATTCTCAAAAACTGTCCATCTGTGCTCACTGGGAGAAATGAGGAAAAAGCAAGGTGAACACAGGACCCCACCTTAGAGTCAACCCATAGCCCAACCAAGGCTTCTAATACCAGATATTCAGTCTAACCATTTTAATGTTTCAACATCATTATATAACTTTTCTAAAATTTGATGGAGGTTTTTTTTTTTTCTCCTAGGTTACTGATATTTTATTTAGAATTTTTAAACTAAGATGCTTCTTTAAAAGTTTTAATTTTATTATAAATAATAACTAATCTATTTGACATTTCATTCTAGGTGTCTTATTTTTTAGCTGTTATTAAGGTCTATTTTCACTGTTTGGAAAAGTACAAATACATATTTACAGAGACAACTTAGAAAATACAGAAAACCATAAAAGCAAAACCAAAAATAACCCAGGATCCCATTGCAGTTTGATACATTTTCTTCCCTTTTTCTCTTTCTATTAACGTTGAAGTAAACAGACAAACTTACAAAACCCCACTGAATTGTAATTCTTTGCCAAAGAAGTCACAAAAGAAAGCCTCGTTCCACTCACAGGGCCCTGCTTTTGGGCCAAGAAAAGAGTGCCACTTCTTTAAATACACATACTTTGAGCACCTGCTGTATGCTAAAGATTCTGCTAGGTGCACAAAAACAAACGAACTTGTCATCAAGTTGATTCTGACTCATGATGACCCCATGTATTACAGAGTAGAACTGTTGTACAGGGTTTTCTTGGCTATAATCTTTACAGAAGCAGATGGCCAGGCCTTTCTTCTGCAGCGTCACTGAACGGGTTCAGCTTCCAACCTTTAGGTTAGCAGTAGAGTACAAACCATTTGTGCCACTCAGGGAAGGTGCAGAAAGCACAGTGATGAATGACCCAGTCCCTGCACAGTCAACTGAAGGAGAGAGAAAAGTAACTAGACACAACATGGTGTCAAGATGCCATGCCGCAGGGGCCAGGGAAATCTTTCTGGGGAGGATGACACTGGGCTTGGGTCTCAAAGCAGTTGGAGAAGCTAATTAAGCAATGAAGATGCACATGGCAAACAGAGAGAACGGGCAACATCTGCAAAACCTCAAAACATGAGACGATTAGCAGATTCAGGAAATGCCAGTAGCTCCACATAGCTGGGCAACTAAAGCAGTTATCAGCTGGAGATATGGGAACTCACTGTCTTCCTCCCAAGGTCTGAAGAAGCCAGATTTTGTTTATCTAGATTATTCTATGTCAAAGGTCAAGATGTTGGCATCAAGACAAATTGATCTTTTGAACCTGAAGCTATGACCTATAGACTTTCCCCAAGATCTCCAAGGACCTGAACCAATGGTGGCCTATGTCCAGTTTGACTAAAGACACTTACTAAATGCCAGCTTAGAAAGGAAGCAACCTTGATCATGTTGCTTTTCTGTTCCCCCTCAGTTGAAATCTATCAGTCTAATCATCTTCAGAGATAATACTTAGCTAGTAAGAAAGCACACGTTCCTAAATTATCCACATTAATAATAAAAATTATAAAAACACAAAAAATAGTGTATATATCCTCTAACATATATGTGGATATTTCCCCCTATTTATGTCTGTACAATCCTCAACTCCACCAACCTTCAGGTCAGACACAATGCTGAATGCTAATACTGCTAACAGAAGCAATAAGGAATGACAAAACAAACCAAATACCATAAAAGCTGCCACTGAGTTGAGTCGATTCTGACTCATGGGGACCCCATGTGTGTCAAAGTAGAACTGTGCTCCAAAGGATTTTCATCAGATAATTTTTTCAGGAGATTGCCACATCTTTCTTTTGAGGTACCTCTGGGTGAACTCAAACCAACTTTTTGGTTAGCAGCCAAGTACTTAACCATTTGCACCACCTGGCTGACTAACAGGACATGTACTAATGTGGAGGCGAAATAGACTTCATTTCACCTGACAGACCCCACTAACTGGTAGTTAGCAAACTTTTTCTATGAAGGGAAAGATAGAAAATATTTTAGGCTAGTAAATATAGGTTTTGCAGGCCATACAATCTTTGTGGCAACTATTCAACCCTGCTGTTGTAGTTCAAAAGCAGTTATAGACAATACATAACTGAGTGGGCATGGCTGTGTTCTAATAAAAGTTTATTTATAAAAACCATATTTGGCCAGCAGGCCATAGTTTTCTGACTCCTGTCCTAGAACACTGGATGAAGAATGCTAAGGCTACATCTCAGTTTAGTGGGAAGGGCGGGGACACAAACTTGCAGTCTTTGTATTAGACTAACTATGAACTGAAACTTGAAAATGAGGTAGCTTGGCTCTAAGTCAGCTTCTTTCTCTAATTTACCAGATAATTTCAAACCAATTGTTTAACCTCTTATATTAGTTGCAAACAACAGACTGCACTCTGGTTAGTTGAAGCCTCAAAGTCATAAACCACACAGCCAAGATCAATACAATAACCCTACTTAGAAGCTAGGCACTCCATCACAGACCCCTAGAGAACCAGGTGCCTTCACCATCACGCTGCCCCCTCCCCTGGGCACCACCTCATGTTGCCAACTTCTGTTTTCAGGTCTTGTTCTTGTCATCTGAGTGACATAGCCTAGGTCATATATCTGTTCCCCAGATGAAAGGGAGTCAGGGAAATACAGCTTTTGGATTTTATCTTCAGAAAAAATACTCAAAAATACGGGAAACCATCAAAATTTTAAAATGGTGCATGAAAGATGATAGTCAGCCATGGCTGGCAGAAGGCCAACCTATAAAATTAGTGATCCTGTTGTACCAAAGTGCTTAGTATGGCCATTTATGTTGCTGTTTTTTGTTGTTGTTAGTTACCGTCAAGTCGATTCCTACTAATGGCGATCCCATGTGTTACAGAGTAGAACAGCTCCATGGGGTTTTCTTGGCTGTAATGTTAACAGAAGCAGATCACCAGGCCTTTTCTTCCGCAGTATAGCTGGGTGGGTTCAAATCGCCAACCTTCAGTTAGCAGTGGAGTACAAACTGTACCACTCAGGGGCCTTACATGGTCATTTATAGGTGAAATAAGGAAAAATATTTTAATTTGATATAATTGTTCATTTAAAAACTTCCCAGGATTCCACTCTAACATGTGAGCAGCTGTTGAAATACGTAATGAAAATACGACTTAAAACCTAATTTTATCACTGATTTTTACTTGTAAATCACTACTTCATTTTCCTCTTACCTCTAAAAATACTTTTCCCCTACACAGTGCTAATAAACAAGAGCCTTCCCAGTCATACTTTTACTATACAGTCATGTGCCACACAACATCCATTCCGGCAACATCCCGCTGCATATTCCTCCGTGGTCCTATATAGCTTTGCTAATATAGGCTAAATATATACACTTGTCTGAACCCAGGAAGAAAGGGGCGGAGGAAGGAGGAAGGAAAGAAGGGGAGGGGGGCAGGGAGTCCCGTGCACTGCGGGGATAAGCCATTGGAGGTCAGTAAACCTTGACAAGTCGGGCTGAATCGTTGCATAGAGTGGTCGAGAGGCTGCCCACACTCGCCAAAACCTCTTCGGCCTGCTCATGGTGCACAGTGAGCCACTGCTCTCTTCAGAATCGGGTTAGTGCAGCCAGGGAGCCCAGGAAGGCGGGCCATACTGGGGAAGGGACCAAGAGGCTGGGGTGCAGGAGGGCTTAGGAAAGGGCATGGAGTGGGGGATTCCAGGCCAGAGAAGAGGGATGAAAGAGGCACCCTGGAGAAGCCCCTGAATTAGGGAGACTGGAGAGGGGTACAGAGGCTCAGGAAGCGTACATACTTTGCTAAGTAATATGGTGTTCGCAGCATGTCCAGAGCACATGATGTCCTATTTCCCTGAAGGTACTGCGGATGTTGAGTGTATACATGACAGTATACAGAAAAAGAACTGACAGCATTTTCTTATCATTGCAATTTTTGAATATTTCTTTTCTTTGCTTTCCTTTTTTTAAAGTAGGCCAGAGGCCTTGGCCCACATGTGTCCCCTTTGCCAGTCCTGGCAAGTGTCCTTTACACCTTGACAGCTTTATCACCTGCAGTCAGCCTTTTCCGTAAGCTAGGCAGGCATATTATTGGAAGCTGGTGTGTCGGCTCCACGCGTGCCTTTATGGCTGTTCTCATCTTTGTCTATGAAGGAGGAGGCTCTTTTATGGTTGTGGAGATAATTGATTCACTAGACTTTCCTCGGGTCTTTCAAAAAGCTTCTCACCTTATAGCTTATTACGACTGTAAGCTTCTCTCGCAATTCAGGCAGCAAGGTAATTTTCCAGACTTGGTGAAAGCTTCCCTTCTCTCACTTTTTAATGTGGGCCTCTCCTAACTACTCTCTGTGCTGAGGAATCTCTATTCCTATCATCAGTCATTACAACTTTTTGCAATTAAAATCCATCGTGTGGGCTTCCTCCTCCCTGTCTCCCCAAGTGTTCTTCTAGAGAACATTTCACCTAATCCAGAAATCGGCTGCTGCTGAAATTTAAAAAAAAAAAATTGTAAAAACAAAATATGTTCCTCCCAATCAACTTTTCACAGTAATGGAGAAATCCCCTCCATTTTTTTTAAAACTGCATTCCAAATCATATCTGTCTGCCTTGTCCACTATTATATACCCAGCAACAAGCCTGGCCTGCCATGTAGCGGTCCTCAGTAAATGGTTACAAATTGAGAAATAATTTAAATAAATCCCAAATGTCTATTTACAATGTCCCAGACTGGTCTTTCTGAGTTTCTCCACATTCTACAGCACAAATGCCCATGGTATCCAGTGTTAAATAAGAATATCAATCACAGCAATAGAAATTGAAATTGTCATCACTATCTTTCTTCAAACAAGATGAATAGAAAATAATTCACCAAAAGTCTAATTATTTGATTAGAACATCATATGTGATAATATATCTATTAAATGTACCATATCCATTTCCTTTGCTATAAATGAATGAAACAAAGACTGTCAGTAATCCTTGGCTTATCTCTTCCACCCTCAGTCTGTTAAGCTAAGGTAGTCAGAATTCTTTGATAATAAATCACTTTCTGGTCATTGTTCTTTGAGCCACTAGATGTAGCACATGGATTTCCGTTTTATAATACAATACTCTGATATCTGGGTTATTAATGGGCATCCATAGACGGGTTTCAGAGAGTTAATACACAAACTGTTGCTTATAAATGCAAAATACACCAACAGGAAAAGAATCCACAGCTTTAATCAGCTGCTCATAGGAGTTGGTGACACAAAAGAGTTGTGGCTATTATGCAGTGAAATGGAACTGTGCCTGGTATTTCTCTCTGTTTGATGTGGCCTGGCCTCAGTTTGAGAAGGAGCTAGTGGTAGATAGCATTTTTAGCTTTCCTGGGAATTCTCTAATTTGATAGGCTATGGAAATCACAGACTCAAGATGTTAAATAATTCAAACTATTCACTAAAAACTGTGCTCTGGAAGGCCATGTACAAGAAAGTATAAATCCAAGATTCAGACAGATAAAAAATGACCACAGAAGACAAAGGTGAGATTTAATCTATACCTAAAAATTCTGCTGAAAAGTGCCAAACTATGTCAGATAGTCCATACACTGCCCAAAGATGTGTGGATCAGAAAATCAGAAAACTATGTCAACCAAGTCAATATCTGGAGGCATGGGATGGCATCCGTGAGGCTCACGTTTCAGGTCATGCTGATGGCACAGAATGGAGTCGCTACAGGGCCCGCTGGAAACTGAAAGGGAAGAGAAGAGCATGCTAATGTAAAAACTTAAGTAACGCAGGCAACCTGGATCTCCAGAAAATAAAGCCAGCATATCTATACTTAGAGATAGTAGTTGTTTTTGAATAACTATATATAATTTTTTTTTTTTTTTTATATAAAGCTCTTCTTACATTACAGCACATTGAACTCTTTCCTGTCTCTAGCCGGGGTGAGTTTCTTTGCAACCCACTTGTGTTGCAGAAATTAACCTCACCTTGTTCTTGGATCACACACTGTACTCTCTCATTAATGTAGAGGAAAAAGTAGAGGAAATGTGTACAGTGCTTCCTAATCCACAGGAAGGTATTTGCTTTGGCTGGGTTTGAAATAATATTTCTCTCATGCCCCTGTTCCAATCCAAGTTACGCTTCCTAAGAAATGTATTACACTTATGGATTGAGGATCCTCAGGACCAGCCTTCTAAATGTTTGTTTTTTGTTTTACCTAAAACAACAGATTTTTAATCTAAAATCACTCATGCTTTATTAGAATACATATAACATAGTTTGTTCAAATAGAGTATATGAGGAAAAAAATTTCAGAGGGAAATATTTTTCTCTTCTGAAACAAACACAAAGCCCAGTATCTCTTTTAGCCAAATGCCTAGATGTTAGGTAGAGAGCAAGGTCAGAAAAGTGATATATAAGTGAATGCTTTTTGATGGATAGGATTAAAAGGAGGAGGAAAGAAAATCTGGGGATACAGAGTTCAAATAGTCTTAATTGGAAAGGTGAAAACTGAAATAACTAGTATCTGGATAATTAGCCTAAACAAAGAATGTCCTAGGTGGAAGGGAGGTTTCCATCTCCAATTACCCAGAAAATTGCCTCAAATTTCTATTTCATGCTACAAGTACAGATCTGGGCATAGCTATGTACTGGGTCAAGGAGTGGGAGGGGGCAGGGCCAGTGAATTAAAAGTGAACTCAGAATGGAAAGGTTTCTAATAACTTTAAACAATCATTCTGCATATCTTAACATTGGAAATATGATTTTATAAGTGGAATATTTCTATAGCATCCATAAAAAATACAGGGGAAAAAAAAGAGTGCATATTAAAAAATAAAGCTAACCAGGTATCATTTCATTTTACATAAAATAGAGATTGCATTCCCAGCTGGTCTGAAGTTAAAACAGCTATTTCCATTTACTATGCCCCTTAAAGCAGCTTTAAAAGTATCAGCCTCTCTGCTCAATTGTAAAATGCCTGCTAGTTTTTGAAGGAGTGCTTTGGAGGATGAGAAAGATTCAACTCTAAAATGGCTAAAAGACAGTTTTATGAATCTCGCTGTGTCTACAAGATGAAGTATTCAGGCCGTTATCATGTGCTCATATTTCCAGGATGTGAACAGACAGCTCCTGACTGTATTGATGACTGCTTACTATGCTGGCACCTTTTGTGCCGCACAATAGGTAACACATCTGCAAAACTGCTCTCAGAAGCAGGAAAGGCAGCTGTTAAAATTACACTCTTCCTGCATTAAAACTACCCCCAGTTGTGAGCCTTGTAAGTACTGTTAAGAAGTCATCTTACCTGATTCCTGTTGATGAGCTTTATATACACGGAGTCTTCTGAAAATAACATCAAGGCATGTTGCCAGTCTTCTATTATTAGCAAGAACTCCACCTCTTGTGAAGCAACAGAAGTCAAACCATTACAGCTTACAGACCTCCTAATTCCCATCTATTAGGCAACCTGTCTCCCACTGGGTTGGAAAAATCTGAAATTTGCATGCATATAGAGTTTAACCAGAAACATTCATTTCAGTAGAAGAGGACATCTCAAGGTGGTAAAAATCAAAAGTTTCTCATTCCCAGCCTCCTTTTGTATAAAGCCCTTTCCTCTCCCTAGCCTGCTCCCCAGTACCCCACAGACTCATGAGGTTCAGTCCACATTGTGCTTACCCTCACTCTGGAGGAACGGGGTACCTTGCATTTCACCAGAAGAACTTTTAGAGCAGGAAGTTTTCTGTAGTGAAACCAGGGCCACTTGGTTAAAAGCCAGTGGAACACTTGATGGAAATTTCTGCCTGTTTCCTAGGAGGCTAGATGCCTAGGCAGCAGCATTCAAGAAATGGGGGCCCAGGAATCCTTTTACATTTTTCACTAAAAATCTGTATTAGCTTTCTGTAGCTGCTGTAACAAATTACCACAAACTAGGCAGCTTAAAACTAGAGAAATTTATTCTCTCACAGTCCTGGAGGACAGAAGTCCAAAATAAAAATGTCGTCAGTAGGGCGCACTCCCTTTTAAGCTCTAGGGGAGAGTCTTCTCTTTGCCTTTTCCAGCATAACTTCCTTAACTTTTGGCTGCATCACTCCAGTCTCTGCCTCCTTGGTCACACTGCCTGATCCTCTTCTCTCTGTTATCGCCCCTTTGCCTCTCTCTTATAAGGACACTTGTGATGGCATTTTAAGGCCCAGCTGGATAAGCCAGGATAAATCTCCTCATCTCAAGAGTCTTAATTACATCTGCAAAGACGCATTTTCCAAATAAGGTAACATTTACAAGTTCCAGGGATCAGGACTTGATATCTTTGGTGGCCATTATTCAATCTACTACAATAGCCAAAAACCCTGATTAGAAGAAGACTCATTAAAAACCTGCAATATGCAGATGAAACAACATTGCTTGCTGAAAGTGAAGAGGATTTTAAGCACTTACTATTGAAGATCAGAGACTACAGCCTTTAACATGGATTACACCTCAACATAAAGAAAACAGAAATCCTCACTCATAACTGGACCAATAAGCAACATCACATAAAATGGAGAAAAGACTGAAGTTGTCAAGGATTTCATTTTACTTGGATCCACAATCCACACCCATGGTAGCAGCACTCAAGAAATCAAATGACACCTTGCACTGGGCAAATCTGCTGCAAAAGATCTCTTTAAAGTGTTAAAAAGTAAAGATGACACCTTGAAGACTAAGGTGCCCCTGACCCAAGCCATGGTGTTTTCAATCATCTCACATGCATGTGAAAGCTGGATAATGAATAAGGAAGACCGGAGAAGAATCAATACCTTTGAATTACGGTGTTTTCGAAGAATATTGAATATACTGTGGACTGCCAAAAGAACGAACAAATTTGTCTTAGTAGAAGTACAGCCAGAATGCTCCTCAGAAGCAAGGATGGCAAGACTTCATCTCACATACTTTGGACGTGTTATTGGGAGGGATCAGTCCCTGGAGAAGAGCATCATGTGTGGCAGAGGATCAGCGAAAAAGAGAAGACTCTCAACAAGATGGATTGCAATGGTGGGCTCAAGTACAACAATGATTGTGAGGATGGTACAGGTCCATGCAGTATTTCTTTTGTTGTACACAGGGTTGCTATGAGTAGGAACCAATTCAACCGTACCTAACAACAACGACAACTGCCAAGCCCATAATCCTTGACTAGGAGTCCCTGGGTGGTGCAATTGGTTAAGTGCTCAACTAAAAACTGAAAGGTTGACCGTTCGAATCCACCCGGAGACACTCCCGGAAGAAAGGTCTGGCAATCTGCTTCCAAAAGGTCACAGCCTTGAGAACCCTATGTAGTGCAGTTCTACTCTGTACACATAGGTTTGCCATGAGTTGAAACTGACTCACCAGCAGCTGGTTTGTTAATCCATGACTAAAAAATGTTTTGAGGTGCAATAGTAATAGACTGTTACAATGCTGAATGAAATGAAATTGTTGTTTTATTTAACATTTCCTCTTATTCATGCCAAAGAATTTAGGCCTTCTTGGTGCATTAATGCTTGACAACTTAGATGAGCCTGGCCTTGTCATTTCTTTAATTCTGTTACTTACCTTCATCCTTTCTCCCACCCTTGTCCCTTTGCCCAAGGCACCAACATTGTTACTATTAATAAGTAGAAGAGGAGCCTGTAAAGTGCTTCAGCTCTTTATTTTACTTGTCCCCTCTTAAAGTGAGAAGGTAAGAAAGTAAGGTACATTTCACAGTGTCCTTAACATCATAATGATTCTTGGTCTTACTCTCAACTCTGGCTGCCTTCAGGACAAAAAATTTTCTGTGTATCGCAATCTGTTTCATGTTTGTTTGTCTCCATCTTTCTTTATTTTCAAATAAACCAGGCTAAGAAATGTGACTGCCCTCCTGTTCAGGCCCATTGCTCTGCCAACTCCTAGCCCAGTGAGGATGGGCAGATATTGGGGGTGGGGAAGATTTAAGGCCACACCTCCCCCCCAAAAAAATTCTTGGCAAAGAACAGACACAAGAAGGTATCATCCAAATTTGGTAGTCTCCCCAAGCTTGTGGCCACCTGAAATTTGAGTTCAGGGTCTGGCCTTGCTTTCCATCATTCACATTGTTATTAGTTGCCGCAGAATCAGCTCAAACTCGTGACGACATTATGTATAACAGAACAATGAAGAAGAAAGGAAATACGGTACAATAGCACTGCATCATAAGCACGTCACTCAAGTAAATTCAACTAAATGCAACAGAATGATGATAGAGAGGAAGAGAGAACATTCATATCATGATAGTGAGTCCACTGCCATTCCACTCAATGAGCATATGCACCCAGTTCGCATGAGACGAGAGATATTAATTTGTTACTTCCTCAGTTTGGCCTTAGTTTCCTGGTGCCTCTCAAAACATAAGCATCTTGTTATGCCACATGTAATTCTAGTATAATAAATCTATGTAGTGGAAACCCTGGTGGCATAGTGGTTAAGAGCTTTGGCTGCTAACCAAAAGGTCACCGGTTCAAATCCATCAGGCACTCCTTGGAAACCGGATGGGGCAGTTCTACTGTATCCTACAGGGTCGCTATGAGTCAGAATTGACACAATAGCAACAAGTTTGGTTTTCTTTTTTTGTCATGCAACAGGACCCTTAAACACAAGTCAACTACTTCATTATAAATGTATATATAACACTTACGGGAATGTATGGGCTCTATAGTAATTATTGTTCTTTACAGGTTTCTAATTATTTTCGATAGTAATTTTGACAACTCATGATTTTTCATTGAATGTATAACCTCTGAGAAGTACAATTCAACTGTGATTTTAAAAGGAAAGGAATGAAATAGCTAGAAGCAAAAAGATACCATAGATGTTATCATATACTAAAATACCTTCTATTGAAGTATTTGTGAAACCTTAGCTATGGAAGAGATTTTAGAGGTCATCTCTCCCAGGACAGTCTGTATCAGTTAGGACAGGCTCTGTTATGTTGTGGTAATATACAGCCCCAAAATCCAATAGCTTAAAAAATATCAAGGATTTGTTTCTGCTCATGCTACATGTCTATTGTGGGTCATCTGTGGCTCTGCTCTGCACAATGTTTGTTTGGGGCCCAAAGCTGACCAAACATTGTCACTTGATGTGGCAAAGGGAAAAGACACATAGCCAACTGCATCCTTTCTCTTAAACTTCTGCCTGGAAGTAACAGATGTCACTTCTGCTCACATCTCATTGGCCAGGGCAAGCAACATGATCACTCCTAAGTTCAACAGGTCAAAGATGTATAACTGTCCCACAGAGATGAAAATGGAATATTTACCAAATAGTAATACAATTTTTTAAAGATCACTTCTTCAGTGTTTCCCCCAAATGGTCATCCAAGCAATGCTTAGGACTTAGCTATTCCTCAAAGCAACCCATTCTACTTTTAGTCAGTTCCAAGTCTTCGAGAGTTCTTCCTTAGGCTGGCTGCAAATCTGTCTGCTTGGAGCTTTCATTCATTGGTCCTCATTTTGTGCCTCTAATGTCAGTGAGGACAAATCTAGTAAATTTCCATGGGACGGTTCCTCAAATATATGAAACATCCAAGCCCTTCAACTATTCCTTATGTAACATGGTATTCAGTCTTCTCTCAATAATTTTGTTTCTTCTCACCGCGATTCCAATAATAAAGTTCTTTAGTATTTGCTCTGTCTCATAAAACTTCCTACATATTTGGCTTCTGGTGACGTGTTTTTACAATAAAGTTCACTTAGTTCAAGTGCCTGCCATAACGCCTATGATCTCCCTCACTATATCCAACAAACAAGATCCAGCAGGAAGATACACGGTTATGGCACCCTAGGTATCTCTGTTCCATGGCACTGTTTGTACCTCATTAGTAAACATTTTCTTTAAATTATCTTGGATACTCATTAAATATTATCAGCTACTTAGAACCAAAGGATAATTATGAGTTTAATGAAGCGTGCACCAGCTTGCTCAAGTCTAACGTTTGTTTCTCTGCTGGGACCCCATTTTACTTTGCACTTATCCTTCAGCAAAGCTACTCTACAAAGTCACTTTGGCAATAAGAAGTATTTAATTAGATTAATGAATTTTTATCGCCTCTCCTAGGGATTAGGCTTGTTAAATCCTGGCGACCAAAGAACAACAGATTTTTTATTACTAAATGTTTAGGGATGCGCTGGCTGTGCTGCTGTGCGGTCCTCCCCAGTCAGGCTGCTCTGGGCAGTTCTACCTCGGGTCCCTTGGTAGGCCAAGGATATTTGGCAGACACAACCTGTGCCTTCCGTTAAATCACAGAAATCAAAATGCAAATGAAATCATGTGCACCCCAGACAGGGCTTTGAGCAGCTGTCTTTCTGTCAGGCTGCTGACTTATTGTACCCTGAGAAAATGTTTCCCCTCTTTCTTTATTTGCAGGTGTTTGGGAGAAAGGGGGAGACCCTATAACCAGTGCTTCTGGCTCTTCATGACGGCATGAGTATCCACAGATAGTTTTCTAAGTCACTGGTGTGGTGACTACTAATAAGGCAGGAGGGGGGAATTTCTTCAGAATGGTGCTGCTTCTCTAAAGATGTGAAGTGATAAAACATATGTAAAACAATTTGGTATCTTTCTTAACTAAATGTTTTGAATTATGGCAATAGCTTTCATCTAGAAACTTCAAAGAACTTTTTAAAAAGCCACATTTCTCCCCATCACATTCCTATGAGGCAGTTATCAAGTATGGATATCCCCACTTACAAAATGGAAAAACTGAAGCACGAAAGCACAGAACTTGCCCAAGTTGCAAAGCAGATCAGCATCACAACAAACGCACCGTCTTGAGATGACAACCCTGGTGTTCCTTCAAAAGTATGTAAACCCACGTGTAATCATGGATGCCTCAGAATCTTCCTTCCAAGTTTTACCATGATGCCCTAGGAAAAGAGGCTGGAACAGGAAGGGGGCCTAAAAGGAGATAAGAGACTTTCTGGGGTGATAAATTTTTGATCAGAGCAGAGAGGGGGAAATGGAGAATTAAAAATTTTGAAAAGATAAACCTCATGGCAGTTCAGAGGGAAATTCAAACTAAAATTAAACAGGAGGGCATCCTTAAATTTAGTCAATTTGTAAATATTGAGGACTTCTTACATAATTTATATGTAATTTATCATCCAAACTGGGATCCTTTTTGAGAGAGAAAGAGGATGCCATTAATAATTACATTGAGACTGTCCCAGGCAAACGGGGACATATGGTTCCCTAACTGCATGCCAATGCCTCTCATTTCTTTATAGTTAAGGTAGTAATCAAAGTTTTAGTCTCTTAAATAAATCTTCGCGTTTAAACACTGCCCCAGCATTACAGAAACCTCACATTTTAATGAAGGAAGTGGGAGAGAAGTAAAAAAAAAAGAAAAATGAGTATAGAGAAGGGCTTTCAGTAACCACAAAAATGTGAACCAATTTTTAGGACCTTTTTTTTTTTTTCTCCCTAAGATCAGTTTCTTCTTTAATAACACTTCAAACTGAAGGAATGCTGCCTGTGAATAGATTGTAAAAGGCTAATACATAATCTAATCTCTCCCCTCTTTCTAATTATTTAAAAACCCCAATGTGTTCTGCAGCCCATGTTTAGCTGGCCTGGCTAGAGCCATCAAAAAAAGGCTGCATTTGGGGATTGTACTTACCTTTTGACATGGTCATTTATCACCACACCAACAACCTGTCAGTAGTTTTTGTTCTTACACAGGACTGGATGACCCTACAAACGGAAGAGTGCCCCTGCCACCACTCGCCCTGGTGAGGTGATGGAGGGAAATGATAGCACAGGGGGGCTCTTTTGGAAACTTTTGTTTCAGGACGCAGAATAAGGACCTGCACGCTGCCTCGAAACCAGTTATGATCCCAGACCTTTCTGAGACGATGGAGCTGTTCTGTACCAGCACTGATCAGTACGGTAGCCACTCCCCATGTGTGGCTATTGAGCATTGAAATGTAGCTACTGCTCGAGAAAAAAAAAAAAAAGAAGCCGTGTTTAATTTTGTTTATTTTTAATTAATTTAAATTTACAAGACGCCTGCAGCTAGTGCCCAGCATACTGGCCCATATAAATATAGACAGTCAAGTTTATTGTCCACTCTCTGTTCTAGGAATCAGTAGATGCTGCACTTGTTCAAGTCTCTACCATCTAAGAATAGTTCCGGATGCTAGAAACCATCTTGTCTTTAACCAGAGAGAAGGGCTGAACCCTAAATCAGCCTGCCGAGAAGTGAGCAGGAGTGGGACACCTTTCAGTTGTTATGATGGCAGCCACCATCAGGACAATGACTGAGGCTATCCACTTGGCAGTGGAGGCTCTGGGGCCAACAGGCAGCCTTAAAGGACACGCTCCCAAGAGGAGAAATAAAGCAACGCACCTACACTCATCTGGAAAGTGGAAACAAATGTGCATCTGCCAAAGCAAGAGATGATCATGCAAAAGACTAAGCACTAGCTTTCATTTCCTCCATTTGCAGTTTAAAACAGCTGAGGGGTTGCCTTTGTGCTAATATCATTTAACGCTGTGTTTGAGTGGCAGGTCTGATTCATCAGGGTAGCAAGAACTACCCCGATTTGGATGGCTCTTCCTCAAGTGGAAGACAGCTAAGTGACTATGCAGGCTGGGAGCTCTTTTCCTTTCCTTCTGTAAACAACTCTGGTGTCAGACTGCCCCCTGCTGGCCAAAAACGGTAGAATAAAGAAGGCACAAAACCAAAAAAAAAAAAAAATCAAAGCCACCACCATTGAGGCAATTCAGACTCACAGCAACTCTATAGCACAGAGTAGAACTGCCCCACAGGGTTTCCAAGGCTGTAAATCTTTACAGAAATCTTTATTTCCTACATGGGTGTTCTATTTTACTCACAGTTCAGGAAATTATCACTATGGGCAGTGTGGTAAAATTACAAGTCATTACAAGTCAGAAATACTTGGTCGTATCCCTTTGTTTCTTCTAGATCTTGATGCAGCACAACACTGCGGAGGTGACCCCACCAAGGGTAAAAGTGAACTCATTTCTGTACCTCTTTTATAAAAAAGAAATTGGTTTACCACTCATTACAGGGTCTACCAGCTTTATAAAGAGGTAACATATGTTTTATGAAAAATATAAGCTGGATTAAACCACTGGTGAGTTTAAATCAATGCGGCATGTACTCTCTCACTCTCATACACCCACCCACACACTCACTCACCTTCACATACGGACATCAGTTGACTAACCACCTGACCTAGGACATGTCGGAAATCAAACGGTGCTATGAATGCAGTTAATGGAACTGCTTGGCCCTAAACCATATCTGCAACATCAATATAAACACTTTGTTATTAAACCTTAACAGAAGAACAAATTTCCTTTGCTAGAAAGGTGTTTCCTAAAGTCCACGGTAAAACCAAATAAAATTCAGCACACCTCTGACCTACAGAGTCGTGATATGCACTAAATCCACTGTCAATTCAGAAATAAGCATTTATAGCTCCTTAATTAATTATTCTGTTTTTTAGAATTCTGACATTTTCTATCTCTATTTCTCCCATTTTCAAGACAGAGTAAGATATGTGACTAAATATAAGCTCACTTAAGTTCAAAAGAATTCATCTTTTTACATACTTACCACAAAGAAGTCATAACCAGGATGTCATCAGAATAAACAGCGTGTAAGCGGCACCTATTACTAGATGGTATTGAGCTTAATTTAAATGGCCCCTGTCCCTGGTCTTGAAGTTGTAAACCAGACAAGGCTGAACCTAGGGGTAGGAACAGGTCACACTGAGGGAGAGGAATGATCTGGTCAGTGTTAGAAAGGACCTATCAATAGTTAATAAAAATTGTCTGGATTACCCATTTTACTCATTTTCTTTGGCTTCATGACAATTATGCTTTGACGAGATCCTGTACCACAACTACAAAAACCTTAGCCTCATTTAAACCACATTTAGTTTCTGAGACAATGACACATTGCTAAAGCAATCATACATCTAGTCATTAAATTTGCTGCGGGGTCTGAACTGACAGTCTAGAAATGAAGTAATGTTGCCACTTGGAAAGCTGTCCATCTGCTAATGGGTACCTGACCTGACAAAATATGATTCAATGGGGCAAGCACAGATCTCAATTGTTCTGGGCAGTGGTGATTTACCTTATCTCCCAAGCCTTGTGCTTCCCCAGTGGAGGTAAGAACAGGGAAAGGGGGAGAATACTGATTATAAAGCAAATGAGATAAATGCTAACTTTATAGTCATAACCTCTTTAAAGAACAAAAGAGAAGTCGCCACAGTAATTCATAAACTTTCCAAAAGACAGCTATCTTCCAATTGCCTGTGCTCCTCTCAGCTCTTCTCATTTGGAACTTCAAGATGGACACCATTCTCTAATCTCAGGGCCACATGCTCCTATGTGGGCCTGGCGCACACATGGGTTTTGAGTGTTTCAGTGACCCCATATGTCTGACAGAGTCACAGGATATTTTGAAACTGCAAGTTACAAGACTCCGTATGTATGTCAGCACATTTTTTTAACACAGTTATCTGTCACTTGGTGAAGAAAGGTTTAGGCAACTAGTGGGAACTAACTGAAAAATCAACCTTTCCTACACCGAGACACTGGCTCCTCTGCCAGTGCTTCTTGTTGTGGTCTTTTAGTTGATTCCAACTCATAGTGACCCACGTGACAGAGCAGAACTGTCCCATGCGGTTTCCTAGGCTGTAGTCTTTACTGGAGCAGATTGCCAGGCCTTTCTCCTGCAGAGCAACTGCTGGGCTCCAACAGCTGGTGGGCTCGAACTGCTGACCTTTCAGTTATAACCTAGTGCTTAGTCATTTCACCACCACAGCTGCCAATGCTAACATGGGCACATGTGCTGAGGATGAGGTGAATCTCTTCCTTTCTTCCACCTTAATCTCCTTATGTATGAAACGAGAACAGGAATGTTTACTTTCCTGGCAAAGATTCTGCGAATGCCTGAAAATTCCCTGATGCTGCAAAGTGAACATGTGCTCCTGGAGTGACGTCCTGGGGAACAGATGCATCGGTACGTGGATGTGCTCCTGGAGTGACGTCCTGGGGAACAGACGCATTGGTACGTGGCCGGCTGCTATTTCAGTAACTGATGGTGCTTCTTGGGGGCTCTGTCTGGACCCGAGCACCAGACCTGCTGGTGCTCACAGGTATTCTGAGTCAAAGTGAGGATGAGGCACACATGAGTGGGCGTGCTGGGAAAATGCTGACAGTTACTAAGAACAGGGCCACAGCTTTCTTCCCAGAGGGCTGCTGCAGCGCACAGAATGCCTTATTTTCAGATTTTGGGTTTTGGTAAAGGCCCAGTAAGAAGAAAAGGCAAAACCAGTGGTGAGCTGCAACTTACTTCCCGCCAAGAAGTTTTCATTAAGGAAGACTTTACATCTCTCCGAATACATTTAATAAAGGCTTTCATTCGATAAAAATGAGCCATTCAAAGAGGGGAAAATATTACATTCCTCTCTTTAAAATTTGGGGGTGACAGTAAAAGATAAATTTTTAAAGTTTTTCAACAGAAATTCGTAAGGCAGACATAAAGTCATGGAATGAGTGGATCACAGGCAAGCCAATCTATTATCCTGGCCACCTTGATGATCGATGTAGATCAATCTGGTTTTAGCTAGAGAATTCAACTGGTTTTGTCAAGGCGGTAGTTTCTGATCAGGCTCATGTAAGTCATGGTCCAATTCATCCACTCCTCACTATACTGCTTCTCTGGCCATGACAACTCACATCTATTGCATGTGTAGTACGTACCAGGCACTGACCTAGCACTATACACGCGTTACCACGTTCAATCCTCACCACAGCCTTGCAAGGTAGGTTTCATAATTATCTATCTCAGTTTACAGATAAGGAAATGAGGAACTTGACCAAGGTTATTTAGCAAACACGGGCAGAGGAGGATTGGAGTTCAACGGACTCCAGAGAACGACCTCTCAGTCACTATGACATACTCTACACAAGACATGAAATCAACTCATAAGTACATATACAAATACATATAGAGACAAGTGTATAGGTGTACTAAGATATTCAGAGCCGTATCACATAAGAAACGTGGTGACCATTTCTAAGCCTTCAAAAGAAATGAACAGTCTGCATGGTGGCCATCTTAACAGCCAAGCAAACCACATGGTCCATTTAGACCTACTGGTTTATATCTGGGAAGATAAAAATTTAACAAGCTGAGCATATCCTTGGTACAACCCTTAGGTGTATTTGTCCACATACTCTACAATATTATGTATGTTAACAAAGGAGCCTTAATGCCTTGCACCAGTCTTTGACAAACTCCATCCTGGAAGTTTAATTAATATTATTGGCTTCTGATTTAATATCAAAAATAATTCCAACTCAACAAATCTGTTTCCGTAGGAAGACTGAGGGAAAGGCACAGGATATGAGCGTGTTTTCATTTCATGCTGTGATATAACAAAAGTGAGTTTAATCAAAGTTTTCACTCCATTTGCCAAAATATACCCAGTGTCAATGGGCCCATCTCTTTATCTGTGACAAGAACGGTGTTAATTTCTCATGAGTCACATGTGAAGTGACCAGAGAAAGAAATATAATCAATCCACCCAGAAATTGGATCTGCAAAGGTACGTGGTAATGCAATGGAAATACCACTGAGTCTGTTTCCACAGAATCTGCTGAGAGCTAAGGTCTGGACAACATCTATTCAGCTTGGCACTGAGAAGAATTTTTTAAGAGAGGAAAGGGGAGAAGGATAAAGTAGAAATCTAATTTTGAGAAAAAAGGATTAAAGGCTCCATTATTCATGCTGTTTTCGCTGTATACATTGAGTTAACAATATGTGATTTTACTGGATGAAAATGTGGGCCTCACACAAGGAGAGTGTGGTACAGATAAATCCCCACCGTGACCATAATGAGTGAGGGTTAGTGTCTTGTCGGCATGAGGCTGTAAACAGACCTGGGTTTTGAGCTGGTAGAACAAGTGGAGATTGTTCCTAGACTTACTGGGGAGCACAGATAGTTTCTGCCACAGGAAAAGCAACCCCTCCTGAGGCAGAGAGGCGCTGCACTGCGATCTTCCTGCTTATCGGGTTGTAACGTGCGAATTGTGGGCCCCAAAGTGTGAACTCCCTGCAGGGGGCAGGGCTGCAGGCTCCTTGTAGTTAAAAAAAAAAAAAAATTAGCTGCATTTATTTATTTATTTATTCTTTCTACACACAGTTTTGTCAATACTTGAGAGGTAGGTGTTTCTTCCCCCGACCACCCTCTTCCTTTCCCAATGGTCAGGGGTCAGGAAAAGCAAAGCCAGTTAACAAGTTAAGTAAAAGAAACCCTGAGAAGCCCAAGTGTGGATCAATCCATTGTAACGGGCCAAGGGAAAAAAAGGTAATAAACTCACTTCTGAGCTCTACAATGAGACACAGTCTACCCCACCCTCACCAAGCCCCCAGGCCAGACAGCTAAAGACAGGTTGTATACAAGGGGAGACTGATACCAATTCATCTGAATCTCACAATGGTGCTTAGCTGGCCAGGAAAAATGGGGACTTAACCTCACCATGATTCTGTGTCCTGGATTAAAAAAAAAATGGGGGTGGGGGGGAGGTGAAGGACTTTACAGCTTTTAAAGCTAGAGTTGGCTATTGGCTACACACATTCTAAAACTATGAATCTGTTAACTGCCTAACATTCATTATTACAAAGCCTGTAATAACTGGTAGACTAAAGATTGGGTCAAGCAAGAATCATCAATGGATGCTATATCTAGAGGGAAGTTTTGATGCGGCGTAAGAAATTTGCAAGGTCTTAAAGTGTGCTCCCCTCAGACTGCTTTAATTGCAGTGGGGATACACAGTAAACACATAGTGGAAAACATCAGACAACATCTTGATGGGACAATTAAAATTAGCATGACCAATGGGGGGAGGTGCCTATCACTTGCTCTGGATGGGCCACGACATCACCTACGGAGTATTCTGGACGAGAATGCATAGCCTGAATCTAACCATGAAGAAACATTTAACAAATACAAAATGCTCAATGTTCTATTTAAAAAAGACAGGGAAATGTATTCTTCAAAAATACCAGTGTCAAAAAAGACAAAGGAATTCTATGGAAATGTTTCAGCTTACAGGAGGCTAAAGAGACATGACAATTAATTATAACAAAAAAAAAAATTATAACACCTAACCCTAAATCAGGTAAAATGTTAACAATAGGTGGATATGGCTAAAGATTTTATGGTATTCTCTACACTATTCTAAGCCATTCTCTTTACTTTTCTGTAATTTGTCTGAAATTGTTTACAAATAGTTTGTTGTTTCATTTTAACCCTTCAGATCAGTACTGTACCTTCTTCCTTATTTCATTCGAG
This sequence comes from Elephas maximus indicus, assembly GCF_024166365.1. Taxonomy (NCBI): domain Eukaryota; kingdom Metazoa; phylum Chordata; class Mammalia; order Proboscidea; family Elephantidae; genus Elephas; species Elephas maximus. The sequence continues at coordinate 163,966,548 of NC_064819.1, forward strand.
CGGATGCTCAAACCAGGCAAAACCTCACACAGATGCATTTTACCGAAGTGCCTCGTTACTCTGAGTGTGTCTGTTTTGCCAGAACCGAGACATCCTGTTCTCAAAATCTTCTCAATCTCTAACCAATAAAGGGGTCATTGATGGTAGCCATGCACCAAGCTGACAAATTTTTACGCATAAAAGAAAATCAATAAAACAAAACTGCATGCTACCTTTTAAAGATATGTACTTTTCAAAATTGAGGTTCTAAAGCCATTTTACATTTAGAAATTTCCAAGTGTGGTCATATATGTCTTAGTCCAGTACCTTAAAACAGAAATGGAATATCCAGATAGAGGGCATCCAGAAAGTACTCGGTCTAAGACACAGAACACAGTTTCAAAACATACATATTGTGGTAAAACAGACTACCGCTGTCTTTTTATTTAGCTAAAAATGTTTTTAATATCTCTGCACTAATAGCCCATGAATATCCGAGCGGTTGGCCTCTCAGTCAAGACTCTCACTTAGTTGCAGGAACTGAATGAAAATCTTGCATGTCTGTTTTGTTTTTGTTTTACCTTTTCCTGATCCTATGATTTGATGAAGAGATGGTGACTTTTCAAAGGTTGAGGATAATCAGGTTGAGAAGAGGGGGACACTACTCCTTGGAAGCACCTCTCCTCACTCACATAGGAGCTTTTTTTAAGCTCTGTATCAGTTGATTTGTTGTTGTTAACTGCCATCGAGTTAGCCCTGGACTCCTGGTGACCCAATGCACAAAAACATGAAACGATTCCTTCGCCTGTCATTTCCCCCTGATTGGTTGCAGATCAGACCATTGTGATCCATAGGCTATTGACTGATTTTCAGAAGCAGGTCACCAGATCTTTCTTCCTGGTCTGTCTTAGTCTGGAAGCTCCACTAAAGCCTGTTCAGCATCACAGCAACACACTCACGACGGAGGGGTGGTGCTTGTGCATGAGCCGCACTGGCTGAAAACTGAACCTGCATCTCCACGTGAAAGGAGAAAATTCTACCACCAACGCCCCATTAGTTGTTTATATGGTATTGTGTCAACCTACTACAAATACCAATTTATTAGCAACTAAGAGGGGCGAATTGGGCAGAAAGAAGATTAGCTTTAGGGGTTCCAGTTAAAGGCCCAGCATATTTACTAGAGCTCATCCTCTTTAGTGGGTCCTGAACACCAATTTCCCAGCTCAGCCCAATGAGAGACTGCTGGACATTTTGCCCAGCTTCTCAGCCACCAGCTTCTTGGCCTCCCAGCTGTCATTTTAGGTAAGCCAATGGCTGACAATAAATGCCAAATTCATCTCTCTGGGCTTCTCCTCCCTTCAAAATTTTGGTTCCTCAAGTACTCGCTGCCTTGGTAGTTCTCCAGTGCATTCACAAAAGTGATTTTCAATATCTATCTAGCTTTTCTAGTTATTCTCACTTGGAGACTTGGGCCAAAATAAAATATGCTGACATTGCTGGATGTGTTAATATAATTATTAACTGGAAAAAGTAGGATACAAAACTTGGCCGGAGAGAAACTTGAATCTTGTTAATAGGACGGTTATGAAAAAGAATCAAGGAAGGGAAGGATGTGGCTTTTACAGTCATGGAAGTAAACATTCAGCAAAGACTCAGATGAATGGAGCTCATTAGTCAGCGAGTGATCACGCAGCTTTCTACCTCACATTTTTCTCCCTCTAAAAACAGGGTGGTCGCTTAGGGGACACTGAGCTTCGGTCAAAGGTGGAAAAAATTAGAAGTGGCCAATGGTGATGGTTGCATGACATGAACACACTGTCACTTAATTGTATATATGAAGAATGTTGAAATGGCAAATGTTTTGTTACATATATGTTTACCACAAAAAAAAAAAAAACTGAGTGATGGTTTTTGCCTCTATTTAGTTTGCATCCCAGGAAGAGAAAGAGGACCTTGATTAGTTAAAGCAGTTTTTCCAACTCTGTAAAAAAAAAAAAGATGAATAATAAAAATAGATGCCAAATGTCTGCAGTCTTAAATGCTAGCAAGTGGCCATCTAAGATGCACAATTGGTCTCAACCCACCTGGACCAAAGGAGAATGAGGAACACCAAAGACACAAGGTAATTATGAGCCCGAGAGACAGAAAGGGCCACATAAACCAGAGAATACATCAGCCTGAGACCAGAAGTAGATGGTGCCTGGCTACAACCATTGACTGCCCTGACAGGGAACACAACAGAGAACCCCTGAGGGAGCAGGAGAGCAGTGTGACACAGACCCCAAATTCTGGTAAAAAGACCAGACTTAACGGTCTGACTGAAACTAGAAGCACCCTGGTGGTCATGGTCCCCAGACCTTCTATTAGCCCAAGACAGGAACCATTCCCAAAGCCAACTCTTCAGACAGGGATTGGACTGGACAATGGAATAGAAAATGATACTGGTGAAGACTGAGCTTCTTGGATCAAGTAGACACATGAGACTAAGTTGGCATCTCCTGTCTGGAGGGGAGATGAGAGGGCAAAGGGGGTCAGAAGCTGGCCAAATGGACGTGAAAAGAGAGAGTGAAGGGAAGGAGTGTGCTGTCTTATCAGTGGGAGAGCAATTAGGAGTACACAGCAAAGTGTATATAAATTTTTGTATGAGAGACTGACTTGATTTGGAAACTTTCACTTAAAGCACAATAAAAAAACAGATGCCAAAAATAGTAAGCTATTGTGTGCTTACTATGTGCCACACACTGTGAAAGCACTTCACATTTAATCTTCACAACAAGCCTATGAAGTAGGTATCATTATATCTTCATCTCACAGATGAAGAAACTGAGCAAGTAACTTGGTCAAAGTCACACAACTAATGAGTGACAGGATATGAACCTGAGAAGTCAGCTGTGGGTTGGATAGAGATTTACATACTACAAAGCGCTCTACACATGTTCACTGTCATGACTAAGGATGGCTACTACGTGGCTGAGTAGCCTGGAGCTAAAGAAGCCGAGATGAGCACAACTCACTTCTTGTCAAGGTGAAATACTGGACATCTTAGTGTCTGTCAGCTGGTCCCTTCTCGATGGTTACCCCAGTGTCTTGACCTTCAGCCTCTGTATCAACTCCCTGCAGGCTGCTGGCCCATGGCCACTGCTTGTCTCCCACCTTCCAACTGCAAGAAAGGATCAGGCATTTGACTCCTCCCATGTGCCAGGTGCTAAGATTGGCCCTGGATACTCATCGTCTCATTTCATCGTCACAGCCTCCTTGCGAGTTTTATTATCCCTATTTAGTAGTTGAGAGACCCTGGGTGGTGTTTAAGCAATCGGCTGCTAATCAAAAGGTTGGAGGTTTGACCCCACCCAGAGGCCCTTGGAAGAAAGCCCTGATGGTCTACTTCCAAAACATCAGCTGCTGAAAACCCTACGGAGCACAATCCTACTTTGACACACATGGGGTCGCCATGAGTCGGAATCAACTCAACAGCAACTGGTTTGGTTATTTAATGGCTGAGGAAACTGGAGCCCAAACAGTTCAGTAGCTTGGTTCTCTCTGCCTCCATGGCCCATAGACTTTACACTGAATCATGCAATTCTATTCCTGATCTGAAAGGCAAATGCTGTAGGTTGGATTTCACTAAGAAGCGTATCTGAGGTGCAGAAGAGGAAACAAAATGCTCTGAAGTCAGTATCTCAAAAAACAGAAGGCTGGGTGCTTGACTGAAGATAGATTCCCAAGGGGGAACCATTTTTAAAGACAGCTTGTCTTTTGTAGACTAAAATCCTCTGAAAAATAATGAATAACTGCCAAACCTAGAAATAGAGTACTTTGACCGAAAATTCACCTGAGAATAGACTTAATTTCCCTTTCTACAAACAACTGAGAACTAAAGATTGATAGGTGTGATGCATCATATTAGCTACAAGAATGTAAAATTTAGGAAGTGTGGAGTCTGAATTCCCCTAGAGACAGGGCATGAAACTTTCCTCTCTCCCAAGTTCTCAGAGTGGCCCCAAAGAAAAGGGTGGCCTCCCTGAAGTGTGCTGGGACAGCTTGGATTGGATCACAGCTGGCAGACATTAGGGCTCCCTCTCAGGGGCTTGAGGGGAGCCTGAACGAACGTTAAGAAATGGGAATTAAACACTTTGTTTTCGTGCTTGGTTATAATGAATGACGTCTGGGGACTCTTTGACAAGGAAATTAAAAATCCCCTCTGTTTCATGGTTTAGCGAAAAGAATCAATCAACTTTAGAAGCAAATTAAAGAGAACTCAAGGGTTGGCTCTGGCTCTTACTAGCTGTGTGACCAGGGACAATTTACTTAACTTCTCTGTCCTACTGTTTCTGCACTGGTATTTCTCTCACTTAAGCATACTATGAGGATTACTATAAGGATGCAGGGTGAAAGGGCCAGGGAACCATGTCTGGCACATAAAAGGCACTCCATAAATGCCGAACCCTACCCTCTTTCTCTTGTGCTAACCTCTCAGGACAGGCAGGGGACCTGGCTTCCTTAAGGCACTGGTTCTCAAACTTTCGTGTCAAAGAAATCACCTAGAGTGCTTTTTTAAAACAAGCCTTCCCTTGCTTTGAATCAGTAGAGACTGAGGATTCTGCAGTCTGACCACAGACCTGACGCCACAGACCACACTTTGAGGAACATGGCCCTAAGACCTTTCCAATATTGCCCTGTTGGGGCCCACACCACATTTGAACTGTTCTAAGTTAAACCCACGAACCAACATTTTCTCCTTTCCTTGTATATCAATTTGCACGAGTGTCCAGCAGTCCCTGCTTGCTTCACTCCAGTGTCTTGCCTGTGACATTTCGGTACAGTGGACGGCAACTCCACGGCACCCTCCCTGTCTGGCTAGATTTATGCCATCATCAGCGGCTTCCAAAAACCTAAACCACATCTTAAACAGTCTGTGTATAGGTGACCTTGAGGTAGAAAAAGTTAAATGGGAAGTAGATCACTCTGTAGCAATTAAAGTCCTTTGAAATGATTTTCACTTCTAAGTATTTTAAAGAAATATTATCACCCATCCCAATATCTGTGAAGCTTTGCTGATATTGCCAGTTAGGAAATATACATACAAATATTAATAAAAACCTAGGGTAATCTAGATCGTCAAGTTCCAGAAACAAAACCTATATTTCGCTTTAGTCAAAGTTGGTTGCTAATGGTGTTTTTTGTTGAACAAAAACAGCTGATAAATTAACACATTCAACCTCATTTAATCTTCTTTTTCTCTCAGTCCCTCCTAACCAGTGAGAATGAAAATAAACAGTGGTGAGTCCTCTACAGGCTTAGGTAGGTAAGGAGGAAGAAGTTGGGAGCGAGGGAGAGAATTTCAGAGTACAGATTCCTCCTTATTACAATGGCAACACACAGGGTGTTTCTTTGTGTGCTGCTGCAGAACAGCGACAGAACCTACTTATATTTCCAGATCCTGATCTTAACGGTGGACTAAATCAATACACTGAAGCCAGAAGCACAAACTGAAAGGGACTGTGCAAAATCTTGGTTGTGGATACAATCATGCCAACCACTCACTTGTCAACCATTGAACAGTGCATTAAAACTGCTGATTGTTCTTAACTCCATCTTATCTATTGGTCAGCCTGTCAGCTGCTATACGTCAATTAACCCCGTATGTAGCTATGACAAGGAAATGTAGTGGTCATGACAATGGTGGAAAAAAAAAACAGCCCTTGTAACACTCACCTAAGACATGTATAACCCAAACTCATTGCGGTCAAGTCGATTCCGACACATAGGGACCCTATAGGACAGAGAAGAACTGCCCCACAGGGTTTCCAAGGAACAGCTGGTGGATTCGAACTGCCAAGCTTTTGGTTAGCAGCCGGGCTCCTAACCACTGTGCCACCAGGGCTCCTAGACACTTATCTACAAACACATATATACAATGTAAACTTCATAAGGACAAAAACTATCTCTTTCTCTTTCTTCCCCCTCATTCCTTCCTTCCCTCCCTCCCCCCTTTTTCTCTGTGTCACATACTCCTGTGCCAAAAGAAAATTCCTCATTACAAAATACTAAAATCAACACCAACTACTTCTCTTTTGTTCAGCCCCAGTGCCTTCTCATACCCATTCCTGAAATAATATCCTAAAGCAATCACTTGTTGCTACAGGACAAAGGCATAGCATGTGAAGGAATATGAAATGAGGACTGTGAGTTCTCTGAAGATTTCAGACGCCTGCTAAATGAAGCCATCTCTGCATCTTTGTCAAGCACAGAGCTCCCCCTAATGACCGGCCCATAAGGGAAAAACGGAGAGCCAGAAGTTTTACATTGTCTTACATTTCCAGAGACAGAAAACAAAACAAGCCGCTTCTCAAATGCTAATCTTATTCAAGATAAGTTTGCCACTCCTTGTACCCTCTCATCTCCCACCCACAAACTTCTACCATCCCCAGCAGACTCTGTGACATAATCCCACTTGTCAAGGCCACCTACTGCCCCACGCCTGTGGCAGAGTGAAGATCTTTCACACTGAACCTGGCAAAGCTGGCGTATCCTTGTCTTAAGTGCCAGACTGTCACTGTGAACTCTCAGGAGCTGTTTGAAAAATTACATTTTTGGTTCTGAAATTTTTTTTTTTTTTTTTCTCTCCTGAAGGCCAGGTGTTGGCAGACTCCAGTGCCAAGAAGACACTTTTCTAAGTGTCCTCCCATGTTTCTTTAATTCACTGCTAATCCTCTGGCTGAGACTGAGCCGCAAGTCTCACTGGGGGCTTGTTTACTCACTGATAGGGCAGGACCCTAGTATCTATTCTGCTCACTAGCACCTTGAAAACAAAGAACACAGAGCTCTCCGTACACTAGCAGCTTCCACATCAAAAGAAAATGAGTGTCATTTACTGCAGCTGACAGAAGCCTCCTAGTCATTCGGAGTCTCACCCCAGACAGAATAACGAGGATGTGGAGAGTCTGCACCCTTTCTGTACCCCTTCTCTTCTTTCAGAGTGGACTCCAGTCAGGTAAATAGGACCAGCTCCTGTTCCAGGGCTCCCATAATCCCGTGGCCCAGGTATTGGGTATTAATGTAGATCTTGTCTCCACTCCTGCCCTCCATCAGAAACCTGCATTCAGAATAGTCACCTGCTCCCAAATTTGCCATTAGGATACAACTCAACCATGCACTATCCAAAGGTAGCAAATGGATGTCCGCAAGCTCAGTCAAATCAGAGTGGCCAGAGATTTTTTAGGGCCGTGCAGTGTTTTCAGAAATTCTGAATAAATTACCAATACTTAAAAATCTGGATATTTCACGTATTAATCTTTTAAAATAGGACAAACCAGCAGCCTGGACCCTGGTGCCACAGTTACAGGGGCTGAGCCAAAGCTGGCTGCACCTGGATGGCAGAGGGGGGTGGGCTCACCACTCCAGTCAAGCCCTCCCAACCAATGGCCCTCCCGCAAGCTACCGGCCTGGGCCCTGAGGCACTGAGTTTGCAACCATGAATTAATCAGATACACAACACATTAACACAGATTAGTTTATTGGGCACCTCTCCCAGGTAACATCTTAACCCAGTTAAATGCCTGTCTCCAGAAGATTCCTTAGAAGTGATTCTAATGAAATCTGATAACAGGAAGGCCAATGAGGGAATATTCTAGCGTCAGAAGCTTTTCAGCACCCCTCTAATTTCTCAGTGACAGTTGGGTGCTTGCCACACATTGGACATAGGACCAACTTTGTACTATCAGGCTGATTTGTTTAAGTTAGTTCCACTTGAGAACTAAAAATAGAGAACACAGAGTAACCTTAAATCCTTTTTGGGAAACAAAGCAGACCATGCATAAATAAACACAAAATTTCAAGATGGGTCTGAAAATAAATTCAGACCCAGGGTCTAAAACAAACAAGGGTATCTTGTTTGTATCTTTTCCGTGTTTTCTTTTTCTTCTGACTGGCTTTTAAAGGAATCATATTCATCAGATAACTCAAAGATATTGTGTTCGGGCAAATGCGTTGCTTTCAGTCGAGAAATCTATGCAGGTGAGGAATTATGTGAATGTCAATCACTGAGTTCAAAGTGCAGACCGAAAAACAACAAAACAAAATCCACTGCCATCAAGTGGATTCTGACTCATAGCGGCCCTATGGGACAGAGTAGAACTGCCCCCATAGTTTCCAAGGAGCACCTGGTGGATTCGAACTGCCAACCTTTTGGTTAGCACCCTTACTGCTTAACCACTGTGCCACCAGGGCTCCATAAAGTGCAGACAGTCAATGGCAAATTTACAGGATAAGTAGAACTTCGAATATTATTTTGGTAAAGGACTTACAAGACTATGGCTTTGTGTTTTGCTTTTTTAAAATTAGAATTTGAGTGGGTAGGTTTATTTACTCCATGAATATCTATATAAATGTATGCCCTGATTTAAAAAAAAAAAAAGTCTTAATAGATATAGACGGAAATGGAGGTAGAGGTATTACACTGTATAGGAAATACATTATCCTACAGGAAATCCTATAGGAAATACATCTGATGCATCCTACACCAGAATGCAAGTGCTCTGAGGACAGAATCTACCAAACTTTTATGTCTCCCTACAAGACCTGCCCAGAACTCCACACCTCAGGAGCACACCTAAATACCTGCTGCCTATGTTTTTGGGTTATGTACATGAGTCCATGCTCCTCAGCCTATTATACTACAGCTTGTCCTATTTTACCTGAAGGACTTTTCCAATTAGAATGTTATAATCGGAAATTAATCAGGCAGAACATTCATCATACTGTCTGTAATTTTACCTGAAAAAAATATATTTATTCTGGATATTAGATTCTTTTTCAGTCTCTCCACCTTTTACAAAGCTATAGCATTGTCTAAGGTCTTTTTTTTTTTAATTAAACACAAAATTAAAAAGCATAATTATAAAAATGCTATTGAATATTTTCCATAAAAACCATTAGAAATGCATTCTTGGGTTTTTAAAAAGATTTGAATTGCTAGTAGTACAGGGCAAACCTTGGGTAAACCTTCATTAACCCAAACACTCAATTTAACAGATTTCTTTTTTTGTAATTTTATTAAAACAACAACAATAAAAATTGTTCATTGGAAATGCAATTTTAAAAGAGAATTAATAACTCAACTTCTATATCTCCCACAGCACCGGGACTATATAATGAGCATTCATGGTCACAACCAAAAAAAAAAAAAAAACCAAACCCACTGCCGTCGAGTCAATTCCGACTCATAGCGACCCTATAGGACAGAGTAGGACGGCACCATAGAGTTTCCAAGGAGCACCTGGTGGATTCCAACTGCTGACCACTTGGTTAGCAGCCATAGCACTTAAATACTAGCCCCCAGGGTTTCTAACAGAGACCTTAAAACACTGAAAGATGATAAAATCTTAGACAATACCAGAAACGGAGAGATTCTCTGTTCCAGGCCCCTCATTTTATAAACGACAAAGCCAAGGCACACAGTGCTGAAGTGAACTGTCTAAAAAGTTATACCTCTTCTTAGAAGCCAAATTAGGTGTGCTAGCTGTCATTCTGCAGCCGTTTCCTTAATTAGCAAATGAAGATTCAACCATTTTGGATATTCTGCATTAAATTAAAGTGACCAGAAGAGCTAATAAAGCAAACATCTCAATCCCTGTGAATTCCCGTTCTTTTTAAGTCTTTCTTAAAATAAGAATTCACGGACTGCACCCAACAGCCTTCTAGAAACACGACTAAATTAACCAATCAACTCCGGCTCATGGCAAGCCCATGTGTGTCAGAATAGAACTGTGCTCCATAGAGTTTTCGATGGCTGATTTTTCAGAGCGCTTCTTTATTCAACTGGTATTTAATGCCACACTTACCAGCATAAGCACGACCCCAGGCTAGGAGCTAAAAGAATGACAAAAGAAAAGGAAAATTCTTGCCTGCCCTCCAGAAGTTTACAATATCTTAGAGGAGATAAGAAGTAAACGTGTAATATAGTTAACAAGCAATACAAAGCATCGCACCAAATCACTGGCAGAATGTCAAAGAATTAACCAAAGAGCAAGATCAAACGTGAATAGGAACCATCACAAGATGCCCTTCAGAGAAGATGATGCTTGAACTAGACTCAGTTAAACCACTGAAGGGAAGGGAAAGGAGAATAGAAGGGAAGGGGGGGTAGAAAAGAAAGTCTTCGAAAGACCAAAAACCCCAAAACTATTGTCAAGTCGATCCCAACTCATAGGGACCCTACAGGATAGAGTAGAACGGCCCCCTAGGGTTTCTAAGGAGCAGATGGTGGATTTGAACTGCCGACCTTTTGGTTAGCAGCTGAGCTCTTCACCACTGTGCCACCAGAGCTCCAGCCCCTACTAATTAAACACGAGGGGAAGGGGGGAAAGAACCTGCTACAACCTAACAGCAAATCTCCAAGCATCAACTATATTCAGTATCCTTTATAAAATAAAAATATTTTATCTTGGACAACTCTTTCTTCATGGCTAATACATTGTTCCTCAGGATACTCAATCCAGTGAGAAGAGATTACTTTGAGCCTATTGAAGACTGGTGTCTCAGGGCTAGAGACCCAGTCCTCATTGTTTGAGTCTGCTACCATACTCCCCAAATTATAAAAACACCAACTCCCTATCACACAAGAGGTACTTACTCCCTAGGTCTATTCCTTCATTCTCCACCCCCTTCTAAATAAAACACCAAGCTAGAGAATTATCCTCATCCAGAAGATGTAAAATCCAGTGAGTCCTCATGACGCATGACACTGGCTAAGGGTTTCACAAAAGGTACGATAAGGGTTTGGCAAAATCTAGGCAAAGTCCGCTATCCCACACAGGGCCATCTCAGTGCAGAAAGGGAACACAGACACGAAGGCTCTGTTATTAACCAGAAGTCAGCCCTATTAATGACACATGTGAAATCTGGTCATGACAGATTAGTAAGTAAGCCTATGCTTACCTTGCTTACTGGATAATCTGTCCCTGTCAGAGACTATCAATTTGAAAAGAGGCTTTGATTCTATAGGAAGGTGCTGTGGGGTTGGGTGAGAGACAGATGCCAGGCGTGCCTAGAAGCAGAATCTTCGATGTGGTGGAAAAATGTGAAATTGTTCACTACAGATGATCTGGTAAGCAAGGTAAGCACCACGCTCACCTTGCCTATTGAATAAGCCACCCCTGTTCCTGGCCCTCATGACTGTCCTCCTCCCTATGCGTCCCCAGGAAAGTAGCACCTTTTTGCGACATGCCTCTGTATTTACTTTTGTGGGGCACAGAACTACAAGAAGACTGCGGTTCAGCAGTGTGTTTCGGGTTAAGATACAGTCTCCAGATCCAAATTAACATCCCAGGTTACAGGGACACATCCAGTTACTCTTTGTGGGAGAGGGTATTGGTTTGCAGAGGATCCTACTCCCCCACCAGCCGCCCAACCTGCCTTGGTTCTTCTGCGCTGGCACAGGATCTGTAGCCTCTGTTGTGGTAGTAAGACAACTTTGGGCCAGATCCACGGCCCCTCCAACTCATAGCAACCCTATAAGACATAGTAGAACTGCTCCATAGGGTTTCCAAGGAGCAGCTGGTGACTTTTTGGTTAGTAGCTGTAGCTCGCCGTAGCTCTTAACCACTGGCCACCAGGGTTCCACAGCACCTAGCAAAGGAAAACAGCCACCATTTAGTGATATCTGGAGTCCCTGAGTGGTGCAAATGATTATACCTTAAAAGGTTGGAAGTCCGAGTCCACCCAGAGGTGCCTTGGAAGAAGGGCCTGACAATTTACTTCTGAAAAATCAGCCATTAAAAACCCCATGGAGCACAATTCTACTCTGATGCATACACACAGTGTTGCCGTCAGTCAGGATTGACTCCACGGCAGCTGGACTGGCAGTGATGTCTGACCATGAGACAGGCACTGTACATATACAAGCACATTTAATCTTCAGAGCAAACTTCAAAGTGGATATCCCTGTTTGTCATCTACAAAAACAAATGCCTTTAGGGATTAAATAACAAGTGTGTGTCATGCCAGAAAAAAGAAAAAAAGCCGGAAGTTGGTATTAATGCTGGAATATTGAGTCTGGTCAGCCTGAGTGCCAAAATCCACACTTTGCACAAGCCTCACTGCCTCCTATGGGATCATTCAGGATAAAAATGAAGCAAGAGCAGGACATGTCCCTCTTTGTCGGAGCTCCACATTGTCACTAAACTTTAAGGGGGTTACTGTCAATGAGTGGCTGAGTAACTGAGGAAGAGAGATTCCTGCTGATTACAGGGCAATAGCCGGCCTCAGGAAAAGCTGGGCAAGCTGTGGACTTCCGATGGTGAGGGCCAAGTCATCACTCCATCCCCTTCGATAACTGGGACAATGCCTTGTTGACCCGCTGATCATCCTCAATAGCTATTTAAAATAATGAAACTCCTCCAAAAGTTTGATTCAGGATATATTTTATCCAAACTATCCTCTCTCTCTCTTTTTTTTGCTGGAATGGAGCAAGATGGTGGTAAGTTGCTGGAATCTAACTTAAAAGACCCATTGTCAAAAACGGTTATGTCTGGCAAGGCATGTGTTTTAAACAAGAGGTACCGAGCAACCTCCAGAGTGGTAAAGGCCTGTGATAGAACTGGGGGCACTTCTGTAGAGTTTGCCCTAATCAAAACGTTCTTTCCCTCCTTGGAATGATTCTTTGAATTCAATACAGATTCTGGTTCAAGCCTTCTTGGCCATGTCCCATAATCACCAAGCAGGTCGATGGGCACTACCTCATGTCCTGATATCAGATCAACATTCTAGAAAAGAGGTGGTCCCCAACACAGCTGTAGAATTTTTCTTATTCTACATGTTTTCAGATTATCCTTTTTTCTTTCTCCAAAATTCATCACAAAACCCTGTTGCCATCGAGTTGATTCCAACTCATAGTGATCCTACAGGACAGAGCAGAACTTCCCCATAGGGTTTCCAAGAAGTGGCTGGTGGATCTGAACTGCCAACCTTTTGGTTAGCAGTGGAGCTCTCAACCACTGTGCCACCAAAGCTCCAAGGAAATGAAAATCCCAGTATCATGAAATAATAATATTCTACCAGATTAAAAAATAATTAAAAAAAAAATTATGACACCCCGGTGGTCATGGCCCCCAGACCTTCTGTTGGCCCAGGACAGGACCCATTACCAAAGCCAACTCTTCAGAAAGGGATTGGACTGGACAATGGGATGGAGAGGGATGCTGGTGAGGAGCGAGCTTCTTGGATCAGGTAGACACTTGAGACTATGTTGGCATCTCCTCCCTGGAGGGGAGATGAGAGGGTAGAAGGGGTTAGAAGCTAGCAAAATGTACACAAAAATAGAGAGCGGAGGGAGGAAGTGGACTGTTTCATTAGGGGGAGAGCAACTGGGAGTATGTAGCAAGGTGTATGTAATTTTTTTGTGAGAGACTGACTTGATTTGTAAACCTTCACTTAAAGCACAATTAAAAAAATTTTTTTAATTATGACAAATGATTTACATACAGTTAAACTTTCCACACAAAACTTATAAAAGCCATAATGCTGAATCATGGGCCCAAACTGTGCTCCTTTTAATGTTTCTAATATTCTGCTAAAATATAAAATCTCTGAAGACTGAGACCCCATGTAGGCACAGTTACTGCTATTACAGATACAACCTGTAATAAAGTTAATAGGCACGCATTTAACAACATACATGCAGTAATTGTTATGGCACTGTGTAGTAATTGGACATTAAAACTAAATGGTTCACATAAATTATAGAAAAATGAAAAAGTCACATTACCCCTTCCTCTATACCACTGGTTCCTAAATGCCTGTTTGAAGACCACCTGTGTCAGAATCATCTGTAGAGCTTTTTGAAACTATAAATTCCCACGCTCACCTCCGGATAGTCAGATTCAGTAGATCTGGTATATGGGGAAGCTTTACACCACACCAGGGATCTCAAGCTCAAAGGCTTTCAAAACTCAGGCAAGTAAGTCTGTGTAAAGGATATTGCCTCTTAACAGAAGTAAACGTATGTATAGGAAAATAAATGCTCTTTCTGAAGCATTTACATCGAGAATTTCTTTATACTATGAGTCACCTTCACTCTACCCCCACCTCACACCTCAAACCATGGAGAACACATCTGTGTACCGAGTTAAGGCTGACAGTCTGAGACCCCTGTGAACTATACCATGCTGCCCCCTATCTTAAGGGTTCACTTTTGTTGGCACGTGAAGTACAAATGGTACACAAAAGTATTTCCTGCTGTGCATGGCCACACACCTTCACACATTACAGCTAGTCCTAAGTCAATGTTAGGAGTCATTGAGTGGCATAAACAAGTAAATGCTCAGCTACTAACCAAAAGGCTGATGATTCAAATCCTGCCAGAGGTACCCTGGAAGAAAAGCCTGGTGATCTACTTCTGAAAGATTACAGCCACTGAAAATCCTATGGGGCGGAGTTCTACTCTGAAACAGATGTGATCACCATGAGTCAGAATCTACTCGAGTCCAACTGGTGGGTTGGATGGTTGGTTGTTTGGTTTGTTTGTTTGTTTTAAGTCAATGTTAACTACATATACTCATCCATTTCTTCATTCGATATATTTTTATTCAGCACCTAATATGTGCCAGGCACTTGCCTCATCACTGGAAATACAAAACTGAGTAAGACAGGTAGTTCACAGTTTAGAGGAATATGTTTGTAAATGATTCTTATGGTTAGAACAGCATCAAAATGTTTCTTTCAGCTTAGGTATCAAAACTGATTTCTCACCATCCAAACACTGAGGAAACAGATCTCTAGGAGCATGCACTGTGAAGTACTACTCCCCCATCTCCCACATCCCAATACCATCATAGAGGACAGGCCGACATCTGAAGCTCTGTGACTTTCTGAAGCAGACATTACCTCATGCTACATGGCTTTCTTGTTCTGGGTGGCTCCATGAGAAATTGGGCTTCCAGGGTATTCCATCCTGCCCATAGTTTGCTGATGGGTTTGAAATGGCCCATTTCTGGGTTTCTCTAATGAATGACATTTATAAGGTGCCCTTCCCTTCCTTGAATCAAAAGATACTGAGATTTCTTTTATCTTACATTCCACCAGCCCGTGCTTAGTGTTTATATGACCAAAATTCTGAGCAAGTCACTCAATTCCATTCCTGCACTCACTACTTCACTACTGAAATGCAAGCTCCCCTGGGTAATTCTAGGCAGTTTCTTTACCCAGAGATCATCTCTGGCCACAGAGCAGCTCAGCAGCAACCCGCGCTGTGTGTGCTGCATAATACTGTAACATTTTCAGAGCCAGGGAAGATTTATTCAGTGATCAACTGCCTCAGCATCCTGAATCACTCCAGAGACAGTCTGTTAAAGAGGGGACCTTGAGGGAGCTGAAAATGTAAGCAAGAAGTGAAATAATCCTCCCTTTTCTTTTTAACCCCTTAAGCCCCCAATAAGGAAATAATGTTAGTTTTTTATGTGCACAGGAGAAAATGCCTAGAGGTAAATGCCTCAAAATATTGAGTGCTTATCTGTAGAAGAAGGTAAAATTAAAGGTGATTTTTATTGTATTCATTTTGCTTATCTATATTTTCTACAATAAACTTTAATTTTGTACTAAGAAAAATATTTTCAGATACATATTTATATACTATTCGTCAAAAAGACCTTTAGAGAAAAAAAAAGAAGACATCACTAGTTGTCTTATGAATTAGGTGAGAATTTGGAAGACTAGTATACTAATAAAAAAACAAAAAAGATAGAGCTTTTCCCAGAAAGTAAAGTCTTACAGAGTTTTTAATATGTGAAATTCATACAAGCCAGCAATTGCTAATAGTTTGCATTTGGCATGACCCACTAGGCCAAGGCTGTTCAGTTTGTTCCAATTTGCTTAGAAATTCAGAAATAAAGATGTCCCAAGAGTATGAAGAAACTAGAGTGCCATGTACAGAACTCACTAAGATCCTCCAGAGTGAACATCGGATCCTCCCAGTGAACTCTACAATAGAAACGAGCAGAGCTGCTGCTAATTTAACAAAAGCAAAGGGGTAGATGATGAAATTCTCCATTGACCCCAGCTTCCCCATGTTTGGAACACAAATGGTTTCACGGTGGAAGGAGAGAGCAAGCCACAACTTGGGTGATCACTGAAATCAAGGTCAAGAGTAAGCAGTATCTCTTAGAGGGACAGACCCATCTTCCCTCCGACGTCCTAAAGCTGGGCTATATCCATGTACACAATGACTTTGATTGCATTCAGTTTTTAAAAGAAAACAAATTTACTCAGTAAGCCAACTGGATCATTTGTTTACTTGATGGCAGGATTTTTAACATTTTTGTCATTTGACCTCACGTGTACATAGCCGAGAGCAAAATGCCTAATAAAGCGTAGCTTAGAACGGACACTGCAGGAAACAGCTACTAAAAGACCACGTGGGCAGATTGCCAGCGGAGGGTGTTCTGAACAAAGGCCACCTATTCAACTAAAGGAGAGAAGGTAGATTTCAGATGGCAATAAATCCTATAAATGAGCAGATATAGTCAAACATGTACATGTAAAACCACTACCTGCTAAATAACATCCATGTCAGGAAATAACCGTTCACCAGCTGTGAATTTCATTTAAACTTTTGCTATGAAGGATGATCATTTGTTAGTTTACATTTAGAAAAAAGCCTCACTATAAAGAAACACTAATTGAACATGGGTCCCTACTGTGAACTATACTAGGAATTAAATTTAAACATATTGATGGAAATACATATTATCATTTTCACTAGCACAGTAAAAGCAGAAATAACTAGCTTTGTTTACATAGAATAAAAAGCACTTGTTTAATTAATTTGACAATTGTTCTTTACCAGATGGATATTAGCCAGAATTTGCTCTTTAATGATGAGATACACCATCAACTCAACCAGAAATTTACAAATACAAAAGTCAAAGCTTAATATATATATATAGGTCAGTAATTGTAAGAAAGAAAAATAAATGAAAATTAGGAAAGGGAGAAAAAACAGACAGACAAGACGAGACTAGGAGAGAGATCAGCGTTTCCACAGAATTATTTTACTTTGACAGAACATAGTTTTCTCAGTGCAATTTGCTCTTTAGTCATCCTACGGACCTCCCTTCCTGTGATGAACGCACTGTGCAGTATCTCCTGATCTCGACAGAAGCATCAAGGACGACACTCAAAAATCAATGTGCCCTCTGAAATAGGATGAAATGAAGATTTTAAAGCTAGATACTTACATTTTTGTGGTTTCAGACTTTTTTTTAAATCCCTTTAAAGAAATGTTTCACCAACGTTATCAAGTTTGACGTTATATTCTGTTTTTCTAATCATGTCCCATAATGAGTTTGAGCACCAATTTAAGATTAAATTTTTGAAAAATAAAACGATTAAAAGAAAAAAGTAGAAAAGGTGGGTGTTACTTTAGAAAAATGCACATAGAGACAAGTTCCCTGCCATTCCAGGTTCTATCAAGTAAAAACACTGAAATATCTGCCTGGATAATCCACACCCTCTTCCTGAATCCTGGAAGGCTGTCGCTAAAGTGAATAAGGTCTCACACACACATAAAACAATTGAGAGATGTCACCATGAACAATCCCGAAAGCTATGCATTTATTCATTTCTAAATGCTGTATAATTTAAGTTTAAGGACAATTAAATATGTATTTGCATTAATGAATATAGGCTGTTGTGTGATATACACAAACCAGAGACACTCTGTGGAGGTTTGTGGCCCAATGTACTTTCAAGTCTATCAAATCTACTGCCTGAAAATCCCTCTTGATTTTCCAGATCTTCCTTATAAATTTCTTACTTAATCAAGGTGGTAAGGAGATGTTTTCCTTGCTAGTTTCTTAACTCTTGTGCAAAACAAGCTATTCTGGACACCCTTATTTCTTATATTTACTAGGCCATTACTAATATGATTCTAAGTTCCCTATAAACATGTAAATAAATAATACATTTTCTTGTCAGCTTCAGCAAATACACGTAGGTTACAAAAGTTTCCCTTCTTTCCATTAGTCCATCTGGAAACCATTTCACCCAGCAGCAACACATAGCTGAGCACAACTACTCTAAGCCATTGTCCTTAACCGAGACACATTGCAGCATTTCACTGTTCGGGTGGCAGCATTGGGGGACCTGTGGCATAGCCCTCAGTGAAGTGAAAACCATTTCACTAGTTGTCTTTTCAACTGTGACAGGCCTTAGTCAAAAAACCAGAGAGTGTGACCTGCCAATCACAGGAGCGAGAGGCCCGAGGGCCATATGTCACACGATTCTGCAGCCCCCTCTGACTTTGGGTGTAAGTTAATTCCCAGTCTGCAGACTCCTTTCACTTATGAGCTGCAAAAACAAGAGCTTTTTCCCTCTACACTTGTAACTTGTTTGGACATGGACTTGGGTAACTTAAATGTGAAAATTATTTCCCTTGTGGTATCATGTGATTATTGGTCTGCTGGCTCCACGAACCCCCAGAAAAGATCACTGATCCAAATCTGAGAGGGAGTAGCAAAACATGTGCATGGTTCCTGGTGGGCTTTTGCCCATCACCACACTCTAGGAAATGTGGGCCTTGAAACAGGGACCCCCATTTTGCCATGAATGGAAATTGGTCTTTTCAGCTGCTGGCCACCATTCAGAGTGTCACAGCCTCTCATCATCACTATTCTCGATGCAAGCTCTAAGCCTCAAAAGGGAAAATGAGATGAAAATACTAAAATGTAAAAAAAAAAAAAGTACAATAAAATGTCATTATTGCTTAAAAAAAAAAAAATTGCCATCTAGTCGATTCCAATACATAATGATCCTACAGGACAGAGTAGAACTGTCTCATAGGGTTTCCAAGGCTGTAAATCTTTACAGAAGCGGACTGTCACATCTTTCTCCTGCAGAGCAGCTGGTGGGTCAAACCATTGACCTTTCAGTTAGCAGCTGAGTGCTTAACCACTGCACCACCAGGACTCCTTATTATTGCTTTTACTACTAACAATAATAACATCAGAATCTTCACTTTCGTAAACTGGTACCAACTGGCCTACAGGATGACAGCGATTGGGCTCACAGAGAACTTTGGCCTTGACAGCCCAGGGGATTTTGAGGCAGCTGCTCTCACAGGTAACCCTCTTTCCCTCATCCTTGCCACTCAATCTACTTTCTAAAGCTATAGAAGTAGATCTTTTCCATCTATACTTGTAACTTGTCTGGAAGTCTTGTCAAAACTCATATTGCTGGCCCGCACCTAAGGAATTTCTTGATTGAGTAGATCTGAGGTCGGATCTGAGAGTTGCATTCCTAACAAGTTCCCAAGTGATACCTCCGTTGCTGGTCCAGGGATCACACTTTAAGAATCATGGCTGTAAAAAAGGGATCCTCATTTAGAATACTATAAGAGTTTGGGGAGAAGTCAAAATGAGTTCGTCATACAGAGAAAAACGTGGGTGGTAGGAAAAGATGGAACACCAAAGAGTTGTATTAAAGAGCTACCAGCCTATCACATATAGAGATTACCTAGTTTTAATTTCATTTAGAGGTGAGTTAACTGAGGCCCTAAGTGATTAGGTCATTTGGCCAGTGCTACAGAGTTGGTCCACCAATAACAGAACTAGAATTAAAGCTAGGTTCTCCTCAGGTCTAGCTTGATGCTTTTTCTTATGCAAAATGGTGTCACTAACTAGAACACAGAGACTTCCTGTCCAGGGGGAAGGATTTTCACCATTTTTGACAAGAAAAGAGATTTCATACTTGATCACTTGAAGGAAAGTACTGCTCACACAACCCATTCTAGTCACCCGTGTTGAAATTGGAGGACAAAAGAGGAAGCATCATGAGATAAAACGCAGCCCAGCAATTCACACATAGGTTTTCAGGGAATGGCAAATTCACTAACCTGGTTTGGTGACTTAGTAGTTGACCTGGCATTGATTTTTAAACTCTCACTCAGTCTCTTAACTTCACTATCCAGGAGGTTCTGGAGTAGTCCAATTCCCTGTTTGATTTTTAATAGCACCTGCTTTCAACATGCATTCCAGTTTTACTTGTGTCTGGCAGAGACTAAGCCTGTACTTGCCCTGGAAGTATGTGCCAGAATGGAAAATCTCCATTCTCTTTTTAGGAACATCTCCACATTAGAACTGTCTGGTAAACTGACCAGCTGCCACCCACTGCTGCTTAATCCGCTTTATTCTGGCCTGAGAGCATAGAATCCTCCCTCTCCAGTTTGTTGTGAAGACTCTGAAGAGGAGGGAGGAGGGGAAATCACTGTAACTGAGAGCTTGTGAATCGATAGTCAATATGCTCAGCCCTCTTTCTGGAGGAAATATATGTACATGGATTTGTCCTGAATTTGGAGAAGAAAAAAAAATAGGAGACATGGGGTATTTCTAACATTGCTAACTTAGTCGGGATCTCATAGTCCAGGATCTTAGACACAATAGGCCCTTGATAAGCACATGCTGAATTGTCTGAACTGTAATGACATACTCAATTCAGATACTGCTCTTCATAAAAGCTAACATAACCCAGGGCCTTCATTTCCTCATCTGTAAGGAGACAGTAATAATCCACAGACATTATATGGAGATGTGGGGAATTTATTCAGTACTCTGAGTAAATTCCTTCCTGGTGGCATACATAGATAAGTTTCAAATATTGTAAAATATTGTTTATATTAGTAAATAGGCAGTTCTAGAAAGATCCAGAAATAAGTATTGCTACACATCTCCAATTTAGTCATCATTTTTTTTTTTTAACCAGTACTGGAAGAGTCCCTGGGTGATATAAATGGTTAACACACTTGACTACTTACCAAAAGGTTAGCATTTCAAGCCCACCTGTAGGCACCTCGGAAGAAAGGCTTGATGGTCTACCTCTGAAAAATCAGCCATTGCAAACTCTATGGAGCACAGTTCTTCTCTGACACACTGGGGTAAACCACGAGTTGGAACCACCTGGGGTAAACCACTTCAGCAACTGGTGGTGGTGGGGGATGTTACCAAGATCTCAGGGGTCAGTGTGGTGTGTTATTGGAAAGCCCAAAATATAGCCCTGGTTCCTGTGCTGAAAAACTTTAGGAAAAATTAGGTAACTTTTCTATGTTTCAGTTTGCCTCACCTGTAAAGTGAACTAAATAATCCCTTAAAGTTTATTCCAGCTCTAAAATGCTAGGCCTCTAAATAAAATTTTTAAAAAATCACTTCAGTTGTTTTGAGCCTAAAACTCTGTTTCCTCCAAGACACTGGTGGAAATACAAACCTGTTTGAATTACAACCCATGGGTAAGTTAGAGCTTTAGCACCGGAGCTGAGCACACCCTTATGGCGGAATTGTCAGTAAGAACCCAAAGCAGGGGTGCAGAAAGAGCACCACACATCAGCTCCTTGTATTTTAACAATGGTAGTAATTAATGGTGGGTTGGAATTCACTTCTTAATTTCTCCATACCCACTCCATTGCCGTTCTTGTTAATGGACTGGGAATGTACACAAATGCCCGTCCCCGACAGCCAGAGTTCACATAACAGATCTAGGATGACTTTGCTATGCCCTCTCCTCATTTATTAACACCGTTAGGCTACAAAGAGCAGATCGTTATGTGAAATCAGTGCTATGCAAAAATGGAAGATGACTACATCATTACGTAACTGCCAAATTACATCACTACATAACCACCAAACCACTGAGAATCACACACAGCTTTAACCGTCACAGCCAATGTTCCTCTCGCCTCAAACCTCAGTGTTACTTACTGCCAGAGGTATGCAGTTAATGCGCAAAATAGTCCGATAGTAGTTTTTTACTACTGCTGTGAATGCAGAATGTTGGATAACAAGATAGTTGATAAGGAGAAGATGTATTTATGATTCACATGGGTCCCTTATCAGTGCACTCAAGCATCCTCCTTTGTGTGACGTGTTAATTTTATAAGGTGAGCTGTAACAGACATGTTCTTACTGCAACTAGAAATCAAAATTGGTTAAGGTTTAGTTCTGTGCCTGTTGCAAATATACTGTTCTACTTATTATGTGATCCATTCTTGAACCTACTGAGGAGCTTTTCAGAGACTTCAGACTAATAAATTCTGTGTGCGTGTGTGTGTGTGTGTATGAGAGACAGAAAGAGGGTGCAGATGTGGTGTGGAGAGCCGGATATATGAGCCTCTAAGCCTCTGTGTGTGTGCGTGTGTGTGTGTGTGTGTGTGTGAGTACAGCACAGAAGAGCGATTGATAAGTGATTTTAAAAAGGGCCCTGGGTCAGAATTCTAGACTGCTCTAAACATTCAAAAGAACAACTCTATTCTTTTGAAAACCAGGTATTACTAATTTGTGAATTAAAACTATCATTACTGAAGACTGATGTAATAATATTTTGGTCTCCCTGATTCAGCATGAAACAGTCAAATCTCAAATTTGTACTTCTAAAACAATGAAAATAAACCCAGGTATTGACCGTAATTATCAAGATCATGTGCTAACAGACTCTGTAAGACCACAAAACGAGCCAGTATACAAGAACACACATGTGAGGGGAGTTTGGGAGGGAAAAGACAGTGTCTCCAAATCAAAGTAAAGACTGCAAACAGGAAGCTTTCAGAACTATTTGCAATGTCTGACTTTCCTAGGACAAGGGGGGGAAAAGCTAGCTTTGAGTCTTTGTGATTATTAATTTTTTTTTTTAAGAAAAAAAAAGCGTTATTTAAATCAAGCCCTTAGCAGGTTGGCTGAGTTTGCGCAAGCCCCACACGCCCGCAGATGTCTGTCTGAGCTGCCACATGGCAGGAACTGGCCCTGGGAGTCCCAGGAGCCCAGGACAGGACCCAAAACTTCTTATTTTGGTGCTGGTTCCAAAACTACACATCCATTTCCAGTTCATTACAAACGCCTATTGTTTGCCATATTTATCTGCCATCACTGCTGTTTGTTAGCAAATGGAAAGAGAACTGCCAGGACTGAATCTCGGCCTGCCCTCCGAATAGTGCAAGGCGCTACAGGAATTGCACGACAGATGGTCTTTGAATGATATACAGAACCTCTGCCCTTGGGCCTGCTTTGGAGGAGCTATTTTGGATTGTTACTCGTAAGAGTGGGAGGTTGTTGTGTGATATGTGATTATTCCATAATAATTTTAATTATTTTGCCTGTTTTCAAACAATAGTCTCAGCCTTTTTTAATTTTTACACTCAGTGAGTTGTGACACGAGCATTCTTTTCTCTATGTTAGCAGGGATTAAAATCAAGCCCTGTATCCCTTCCCATTTTTTCAAATAATCCATGTCTAAATAAATTACCTTGGTCTGGAAAACCAAGTTATGTGGCGTCCTCCTGGCACACACACTAGCAGAGAAAAAAAATTGTTATTGTGGTGTCTAGTGTGAGATTGTCACGGTAACAAGTTTCAAGGAAAGTCTGCTCTTTGCCTCTTTGGAGCCAGGCGCGGTGAAGGGGCTTCATTTGCATGCACGGGGGGAGCCCACCGGATCTGCTCAAAGGTGCAATCCCAGGCAGTCAGGGAGCATCCAATGTGCATGTAAATGAGGCTCCCAAAGTGGGGTGCAGGCTTCAGGAGAAATGCGGAAAATATGCCATCTCTGTCTCATCCAAATCCGACAGAGAGTTCCGAATGATTTTGTAAAGCGGCAGGAGCCCATGGCAAGCAGGTGCTAAACTTTCAAGGCATCGGAAGGCATTTCTCTTTACCGGACAGAGTTGTTGGCTGAGCACTGGTGGAAGAGGTCTGGGGTCAGAATCTGGGTTTTTGGTTTCCTAGCCCAGTGGGCCAGTATGCCACCCTGCATGTCCCAGTGGTTCCGGCCCACAGTCTCTGGAGGTCAACATTGGAGAGACCACCATTCTGGTTAATTTCAAGGCTGCCAGAGTCTGTATAAAAATATAAAATCTACAGTGAACCTAAGCCACAAAAGACTCTGGGAGTGAGTTAATATTCATAACATAGCCTTTTCACCAAACATAAGAATGCATAACTTTACCTGGAGTTTCTAACTCATGAAATTCTCCCCCATAGCTGAATTCTATACCCCCTAACAGGCTTGTGGAAACCCTGGTGGTGTAGTGCTTAAGAGCTATGCTGCTAACCAAAAGGTCAGCAGTTTGAATCCACCAGGTATTTCTTGGAAACTCTATGAGGCAGTTCTACTCTGTCCTATAGGGTTGCTAGGAGTCGAAATCGACTCAACAGCAAAGGGTTAAGGGTTAACAGGCTTGTGGTTCCAGTCCTACAGCTGAGCACCAAATCAAACTTTGGATCATTTGAAGCTGACTGGTCTAGCACCTTGGTAATAAAAAAGAAATTCTGCTTCTCCTTGGTCTCCAGCTAAGTGATAGCTACCTCGAAAACAGGGCTCTCTGGTGAGTGGCGTTACTAGAAGAGAAAAAATAAAACTCTGATCCTGTTATTTGATATAGAAATCCCCTATGGAGTCTTAAGTGCCTCCCAACAACTGTGGTTTTAATCCAATAACAGCAGCTTCTCTAACAGGGAGAAACCCAACTCACACAGCAGTTAATACCCAAATAGAATTCAGATAACTCCCACTGTGTTGACAAAAAGGATTGGGGAAACGTCCTCTGCTCCTTCCCAAGGAAGACGTGCCTTTGGTGAGATTCAGCCAGCCTGCCCTCCCCGAGAAGTGCCACACTGCCAACTCGTCAGCAAGGGCTTGTGTACAGAGATTTCTAGTTATGCTGAGCACGGATTCTCAGATGAAACACACAAAGTAAGGTTTAGCACCTTGAGGAGCCGCAATGACTAGTCTTTCAAGGCATGGAAGATGCACCCAAGGAAGACGTGCCCAGCCTGCTGTAGTATCGCTGAGTATGTAGTAAGAATGCCATTATTGAAAATTTTCACTAAGGTGTATGTTTTAAAGTAACAGTTCTGACAATATCAGCTATCACAAACGATGTGGAACTGTGTTCTCAACCTGCCTGGAATAGTGAAACCAAACTTTAATCATACTTATATATTATTTTGTTTTTGTTGTTGTTGTTAAGTACCATCAAGTCGGTTCCAACTCATAGTGGACAGAACAAAACACTGCCCAGTCCTGCGCCCTGCTCACAATCGTTGTTATACTTGAGCCCATCGTTGCAGCCACTCTGTCAATCCATTTCATTGAGGATCTCCCTCTTTTTCGTTGATCCTGTACTTTACCAAGCATGGTATCCTTCTCCAGGGACTAATCCCTCCTGACAACATGCTCAAAGTATATAAGACGTAGTCTCACCATCCTTGCTTCTAAGGAGCATTCTGGTTGTGCTTCATCCAAGACAGATTTGTTTGTTCTTTTGGCACTCCATGGTATATTCAATATTGTTCGCCAACACCACAGTTCAAAGGCATCAGTTCTTCTTCTTTCTTCCTTATTTACTGCCCAGCTTTAGCATGCATATGATGCGACTGAAAATACCATGGCTTGGGTCAGATGCACCTTAGTCTTCAAGGTGACATCTTTGCTTTTGAACACTTTACAGAGGTCTTTTACAGCAGATTTGCCCAAAGCAACGCGTCTTTTGATTTCTTGACTGTTGCTTCCATGGGTGATGATTGTGGATCCAAGTAAAATGAAATCCCTGACAATGTCAATCTTTTCTCCATTTATCGTGATGTTGCTTATTGGTCCACTAGTAAAAGGTTTTGTTTTCTTTATGTTGAGATGCAATCCATACTTACAGTCAGGTGTTAAGTTTCCAAATAGACCAGGCCTTACGCAAGGCAATTTATATACATTATCTCTAACCCTTACAACAACCAGGTATTTATCATCCTCATTATACAATTCGAACAAAGAAAATGAGTCTTGTGTTGATTAAATTACTTGGCAAAGGTCACACACAATAAATAAAATTTGAACCCAGATTCGTTTGATTCCAAGGGCCATAGTCTTTTCACTGATGAGGGGGAGGGAAAGGAGACCAGACTACGTTCATATAACATACAGCTTTAGTGAAAATGAATGCAGACTGCTACATATTTTGGGCTTTTG
Organism: Elephas maximus indicus; assembly: GCF_024166365.1. Classification (NCBI taxonomy): domain Eukaryota; kingdom Metazoa; phylum Chordata; class Mammalia; order Proboscidea; family Elephantidae; genus Elephas; species Elephas maximus. The sequence continues at coordinate 163,992,519 of NC_064819.1, forward strand.
AGGAGGGAGTATATTCTCAGGACCTGACACATTGTGAATTCTCAACAAATACTGATGAAAGTATTTCTTTACAGGTATATAATTGACAAGTAATTGTTAGGCTTAATTATACAGGCCTTACTTGCTACCTCCTCTTGGTTATATACATGTTTACCCTGGCTGGGTCTAAATTCTACTGAATTCTAAAAATTCTTCCTTGTTGGGAAAAAAGGATTTAGCCAGCCCAAGCTCACATGGACCAATTCCAGGTAAGAAGAACTATCACTACCTACTCCTAAAATGAATTCAACAAGTATCTAATAAATACTTACTGTCTGGCTGCTAACCAAAAGGTTGGCAGTTCGAATCCACCACCACTTCCTGGAAACCCAATGAGGCAATTCTACTCTGTCATATAGGGTCACTATGAGTTAGAATTGACTCAACTGCAAAGGGTTTGGTTTTTTTTTATTTTGGTCCACAACCAACCATACCCAAGTTAATTTCTTCTGACAAAGTAATGTGGCATAAATAAATAAAATAAAAGTAACTCTTTGAAGCTCAGTGAGATCTGATAACTTGACTAAGAAGAAAGATACTTTATTTGTTGACTATACAAGAGGATAAGGGGGAAATTATTCTGCATTCAAATACCCAGCCTCATCTTGTGTTTTGTAAATGAATTTTCCTGTGCCTTTGTATCTAATTCACATGATTTAGAAAATAACGCTGTTTTAACAGACACACACACAAGAAATACAATTCTTTCCTTCAAGACAACCACTGGCAGATTCTGTCAAGATCCAAAAATAAATAGCTCAGGTCAACAGCAACATGAGTATCACTGAAATATGGTCATTAAAAAAAAAAAAAAAAAAAAGCTACATTCAAATGTTAGCATTTTTCCACATTTCCTGAGAGCTCTTTTTTTTAACATTCACAGTCAAAAGTGTAACACTCTGTCAGGACCCAAGAGCCCTATGGATGACAAACTTAACAGTTAAGATATTGCACAAAGTGCTTTTATTCTGACTCACATGTGAATTAGACTCAAGCATAAAAGAAAAATAAATGGGAATTAGAGGGCAACTCACAGAGGCATTCCAGTTGGGGAAGAAATACCGTCATTAAGTCCCAGATGCAATTTACAAATACAGCATTTGAATTTTCTAATTGCTCCTACTAAAAATGAGGCTAATGGAATTACATTGGAACCAGCCATTTAATCATATGCAATTTTGCTGACCAATGTCTCTGTACAACCAGTCCTGAGCTCCTGCTCACATCTGCCACCTGGCCAAACTTTGAGTCCAATAAGGGAAAGCTTTTCTTTCCTTTTCTTTTTTCTCCCCTGGGTGGAGAATGGAAGAAGCTGGTGATTTCAAGTTTCTTCATCAAATTCTATCAATTTGATATAGCTTCCAGAGACACACGAAGTAGGGAGGGGGCTCTTGAGATTATCTGTGCCAACAGTTTCCAAATCAAGTAGTTGTCAAATCAAGAACCACTCTAAGAAATCAGAGTCTACTCACCACATCGCTCAACCTTCTCAGCTCCCATGGCCTAACATCTACTCTGCAGGGAAACAGAGGTAAAGGAAGCTCCATGGAATGAGCTGCCAGACAAGTGAAGTTAAGTGTCTCTGAAAAAAACGCAAATTATTAATTTATACAAGGAGCCTATGAATATATATATATATATATATATTTTAATCTCTTACTGAGTTTTTGGTGAAAGTTTACACAGCAAGTTAGGTTCTTATTTGACAATTTCCACACAAATCGTTCAGTGACATTAGATACATTTATCATAATGTGTCAACATTCTCATTAATTGTGTTCAATTTGTTCCCTTTCCAGTATTCTAGTTTCCCTGCCCCCTTAATCATCTCTCTTTTGAGTAATTGTTGACCTTTTAGTTTCATATTGATAGTTTTTAAGTAGGGCACTGAATTTATGGGTAATATCCTTTATTTTGTGTGCCACTCTGCTATTTCACTAACAGGTGATCTCAGGGCATAGGTTCAGCTCTAGGTTTAACACGTGTCTCAGGGCAACAGACTCAGAGAGTCCTCTGTTCTCTACTGTTCCAGTTTGTCTGGATTTTTTTTTTTTTTTCTCCCTTTCTGTCTGGGACCAACTACTGTGACCCCAATCAGAAAGATCAGTGGTGGTACGTGGGCACCATCTAGTTCTTCTGGTCTCAGGGTAAATGAGGCTGTGGCTTTTATAGACTTTTTTCTTCTTTGAGCTTTTGGTTACCTTCTGGCGAGCAGAGGCCCGTGGTTGTGTCTTTGATGGCCACTCTCAAGCTTTTAAGACCCCAGATGATGCTACTCACTTCATTAGGATGCAGATCATGACTTTTGCAAACTATGTTTTGCCAATTGACTGAGTTGTCCTATGAGATCATAGTCCGAAGCCTTCAAACCCAGAAAACCAGTGTTCAAAGGTATCTGATCATGTCTTAAGAGTATCCATATTTGTGTCTTCAATGAACATATGTGCCTGCACCCACGTATCTGTATTTACATGTACTATAGATACTTCTGGAAAGCCTGGTGGCATAGTGGTTAAGTGCTATGGCTGCTAACCAAAGAGTCGGCAGTTTGAATCCACCAGGCGCTCCTTGGAAACTCTGTGGGGCAGTTCTACTCTGTCCTATAGGGTCGTTATGAGTCGGAATCGACTCGACAGCACTGGGTTATAGATACTTCTATCTGTTCCCACCTATGTACAACCTATACCCACCTATATTCCAATTTGTCTACACCCATTCATATGTGCTCAAACACTCGATTTTATTTCAGTTGTGCTGTGTTCACTGCATTCACATTCACTGCCACTTTTCCCATCATGAAAAGTAACTAGTTTCTAAAACATAAAGCGTACTTTCCTCCCCCCTACCTCTCCTCTCCCTGGTAACCACCAATAAACACTGATCACTCTATATTTTTCTTGTCTTCTTATAAAAGAGGGATCATACAATATTTGTCCTTTTATGCTTGACTTACTTCATTTAGCACTATGCCCTCCAGGTCATCCGTGTTATGTTTTGAGGACTCATCATTGTTCTTTAAGGTTGTATAATATGCCATTGTTTGTATGTACCACAACTTCCTTATCCATTCATCCACTGATGGGTACTTCAGTTATTTCCATTAATTTGCTACTGTGAATAAAGCAGCAATGGACATAAGTGTGCAAGCGTCTGTTCATGTTATTCTTTTTAGGTTTCTCAGAAAGAAGGACCCGGCAGTCTATTTCTACAAAGCATTAGCCAGTGAAAACCTTATGAACAGCAGCAGAACACTGTCTGATATAGTGCTGGAAGATGAGCACCCCAGGTTGGAAGGCATTCAAGAGACAACTGGGGAAGAGCTGCCTCCTCAAAGTAGAGTCGACCTTCATTTGCAGATGTGACACAACTCAAAATGAGAAGAAACAGCTGCAAACATCCATTAATAATTGGAACCTGGAATGTACGAAGTATGAACCTAGGAAAATTGGAAATTGTCAAAACTAAAATGGAACACATACACATCAATATCCTAGGCATTAGTGAGCTGAAATGGACTGGTATTAGCCATTTTATATCAGATAATCATATAGTATAATATGCTGGGAATGACAACTTGGAGAGGAATGGGGCTGCATTCATCGTCAAAAAGAACATTTCCATTTCAAGATCTATCCTGAAGTACAATGCTGTCAGTGATAGGATAATATCCATACACCTACAAGGAAGACCAGTTAATACGACTATTATTCAAATTTATGCACCAACCACCGAGGCCAAAGATGAAGAAATAGAAGATTTTTATCAGTTGCTGCAGTCTGAAATTGATTGAACATGCAATCAGGATGCATTGATAATCACTGGCGATAGGAATGGGAAAGTTGGAAACAAAGAAGAAGGATCAGTAGTTGGAAAATATGGCCTTGGTGATAGAAACAATGCTGGAGATCGAATGACAGAATTTTGCAAGACCGACAAATTCTTCATCGAAATACCTTCTTTCATCAACATAAATGACGACTATACACATGGACCTCGCCAGACGGAACACACAGAAATCAAATCGACTACATCTGTGGAAAGAGACGATGGAAAAGCTCAATATCATCAATCAGAACAAGGCCAGGGGCCGACTGCGGAACAGACCATCAAGTGCTCATATGCAAGTTCAAACTGAAACTGAAGAATATCAGCACAAGTCCACAAGAGCCAAAATATGACCTTGAGTATATCCCACCTGAATTTAGAGACCATCTCAAGAACATATTTGATGCACTGCACACTAGTGACCAAAGACCGGACAAGCTGTGGAAGGACATCATACATGAAGAAAGCAACAGGTCATTGAAAAGACAGGAAAGAAAGAAAAGACCAAGGTAGATGTCAGAGGAGACTCTGAAAATTGCTCATGCATGTCGAGCAGCTAAAGGGAAGAAATGATGAAGTAAAAGAACTGAACAGAAGATTTCAAAGACTGGCTCGAGAAGACAAAGAAAAGTAATATAATGACATGTGCAAAGAGCTGGAGATAGAAAACCAAAAGGGAAGAACAAACTCAGCATTTCTCAAGCTCAAAGAACTGAAGAAAAAATTCAAGCCTCAAGTTGCGGTAGTGAAATATTCTACGGGGAAAGTATTAAATGATGCAGGAAGCATCACAAGAAGATGGAAGGAACACACACAGTCATTATACCAAAAAGAATTAGTCGATGTTCAACCATTGCAAGAGGCAGCATATGATCAGGAATGAATATTAGTGAAGGAAGAAGTCCAAGCTGCTCTGAAGGCATTGCAAGAAAGAAGGCTCCAGGAATTGACAGAATATCAATTACCCATGCAGTTGAGTTGATTCTGACTCATAGCCGTTTGTTGAAACATCTCAATAGAGTATCAGTTGAGATGTTTCAACAAACGGATGAAACACCGGAGGTGCTCACTCATCTATGCTAAGAAATATGGAAGACAGCTTCCTGGCCAACTGACTGGAAAAGATCCATATTTATGCCTCTTCCCAAGAAAGGTGATCCAATCAAATGCGGAAATTATAGACCAATATCATTAATATCACACGTAAGCAAAATTTTGCTGAAGATCATTCAAAAGCGGCTGCAGCAGTATATTGACAGGGAACTGCCAGAAATTCAGGCTGGTTTCAGAAAAGGACGTGGAACCAGGGATATCACTGCTGACATTTAATGTTTCCTGGCTGAAGGCAGAGAATACCAGAAGGATGTTTACCTGTGTTTTATTGACTGTGCAAAGGCATTTGACTGTGTGGATCATAGCAAATTACGGATAACACTGCGAAGAATGGGAATTCCAGAACACTTAATTGTGCTCATGAAGAACCTTTACATAGATCAAGGGGCAGTTGTTCAGACAGAACAAGAGGATAATGATTGGTTCAAAGTCAGGAAAAGTGTGCGTCAGGGTTGTATCCTTTCACCATACCTATTTAATCCGTATGCTGAGCAAATAATCCGAGAAGCTGGACTATATGAAGAAGAACAGGGCATCAGGATTGGAGGAAGACTCATTAACAACCTGTGTTATTGAGATGACACAACCTTGCTTGGTGAAAGTGAAGAGGACTTGAAGCATTTACTAATGAAGATCAAAGACCACAGCCTTCCATATGGATTGCACCTCAACATAAAGAAAACAAAAATCCTCACAACTGGACCAATGAGCAACATCATGATAAACAGAGAAAAGATTGAAGTTGTCAAGGATTCCATTTTACCTGGATTCACAATCAAGAGCCAACGGAAGCAGCAGTCAAGAAATCAAAAGACGCACTGGATTGGGTAAAACTGCTGCAAAGGACCTCTTTAAAGTGTTGAAAGGCAAAGATGTCACCTTGAAGACTAAGGTGCACCTGATCCAAGCCATGGTATTTTCAATTGCATCATATGCATGTGAAAGCTGGACAATGAGTAAGGAAAACTGAAGAAGAATGATGCCTTTGAATTGCGGTGTTGGTGAAGAATATTGAATATACCACGGAGTGCCAAAAGAACAAACAAATCTGTCTTGGAAGAAGCACAACCAGAAGGCTCTTTAGAAGCAAGGATGGCAAGACTGCGTCTTACATACTTTGGACATTGTCAGGAGGGATCAGTTCCTGGAGAAGGACATCATGCTTGGCACAGTACAGGGTCAGCAGAAAAGAGGAAGACCCTCAATGAGGTGGATTTACACAGTGGCTGCAACAATGAGCTCAAGAATAACATGATTTTAAGGATGGCTCAGGATGGGGCAGTGTTTCATTCTGTTGTGTATTAGGGTCGCTATGAGTCGGAACTGACTCAACGGCACCTAACAACAACGACAAGGTATATACCTAGGAGTGGGGTTGCTGGACCATAAAGAAAAAAAAAAAAAGATCATAGGATAGTTCTATTTCCAGTTTTTTGAGAAAGCACCATACCATTTTCTATAGTAAACCCTGGTGGCGTAGTAGTTAAAGTGCTACAGCTGCTAACCAAAAGGTCGGCAGTTCAAATCCACCAGGCACTCCTTGGAAACTCTATGGGGTAGTTCTACTCTGACCTGTAGGGTCACTATGAGTCAGAATCGACTCAACGGCACTGGGTTTGGTTTCTTGTTTTTTTTGTTTAACCATTTTACATTCCCACCAGCAATGGATAAGGGTTCCAATCTCCCCACACCCTTGCCAACATTTGTTGTTATCTGTTTGTTTTAATCAGTGCCATTTTAGCCACGGCAAGATGGTATCTCATTGTAGTTTGACTTGCATCTCTTACGGTTAATGATCATGAACATTTGTTCATATGTTTGTTGGCTGCTTGCATGTCCTCTTTGGTGAAGGTTCAGTTTATGTCCCTTGCCCGTTTGTGATGCGTTGTTTGTCTTTTTGTTGTTGAGTTGTTGCAGTTTTCCATGAATTTTCGAGATTAGACCCCTATCGGATAAGTCATTTCCAAAGATTTTTTCCCAGTCTGTAGGTTGTCCACTTACCCTTTTAGTAAAGTGTTTTGATGAGCATAAGTTTTCAATTTTTATGAGGTCCCATTTATCTATTTTGTCTTCCTCTATCCATGCATTTGTTGTAATGTTTGTTATCCTATTTTTATAAAAGATTAGGTCCCATAGTCTTCTCCCTATGTTTTCTTCCACAAATTTTATGGTTTTAAGTTTAACATTTAGGTGTTTGATCCATTTTGAGTTAATTTTTGTGTATGGTGTGAGGTTTGGATCCTATTTCATTTTTCCAGTTTTGCCAGCACCATTTATTAAAGAGGCCGTGTCAGCCCCACTGAATGGACTTTGAGCCCTTGTCAAAAATCTGTTGTCCATAGATAAAAAAAATATCTGGGTTTAATTCTGAGTTCTCAATTCTATGCCACTGGTCTATGTGTCTATCATTGAACCAACACCAGGCTGTTTTGATTATAGTGGCTGTACAGTATGTTTTGATATCAGGGAATGTGAGGCCTCCTGCTTTGTTTTTTTTTCCTCGATATTGCTTTGGCTATTTGGGTTTTCTTTCCACACAAAGTTGATCATTAGTTTTTCCATTTCAGTAAAGAATGTTGTTGGGGTTTGTGGTAGGATGGCATTGTATCTGTAGCTCACTTTAGGTAGAACTGACATTTTCACCATATTAAGTCTTTCAATCCATGAACAAGGGGTATCTTCCCATTTTTGTAGGTCTCTTGTAGTAGTGTTTTATATTTTTTCCTTTTATAAGTCCTTTATGTCCCTCCTTTTTTTTTAGGTTAATTCCTAAGTATTTTATCAATGTGTGGGCTAAACAGTAAACAATATTGTTTTCTTGATTTCTTTTTTGGAGTAATCTTTGTTAGTGTAGAGGAACCCAACTGATTTTTGCATGTTAATCTTGTACTCTGCAACATTGCTAAATTCTTCCATTAGTTCCTTAAGTTTTCTTGTGGAATCTTTAGGGTCTCCTATGTGCAGGTTCATGTCATCTGCAAATGCAGTTTTACTTCTTTCTTTCCGATTTGGATACCTTTTATTTCTTTTTTTTTTTTTTTTGTCTTATTGCTCTGGCTAGGACTTCCAGTACAATGTCGAATAAAAGTGGTGATAGTGGCCGTCGTTTCTGAGTTTCCATTCTCAAAGGGAAGGCTTTCAGCCTTTCTCCATTGAGTATAATGTTGGCTATTGGTTTTATATATACACACCAAAAAAAAAGCCCAATATATGCCCTAAATTATATTGATAAAATTCCCTTCTATTCCTATTTTCCTGAGAATTTTTATCAGGAAAGGGTGTTCAATTTTATCAAATATCCTTTCTGCATCAATCTATAACGATCATATGATTCTTTTGCTTTATTTATGTAGTGGATTACATCGGTTGATTTTCTAATATTGGACCACCCTTGTAATCCTGGTATGAATTCTACTTGATCATGGTGTATACATATTTATTTATTTATTTATTTTTTGATATGTTGCTGAAGTCTGTTGGTTAGAATTTGGTTGAAAATTTTTTATCTATGTACATAAGGGATGCTGTTGTTGTTGCTGGGTGCCGCTGAGCCGATTCCAACTCCTAGCAACTCTACGTACAACTCTACGTACGAAACACTGCCTCATCCCACACCATCCTCACGATCACTGCGATGTTTGAGCCATTGTTGCAGCCATCATGTCAACCCATCTCATTGAGGGTCTTTCTCTTTTTCACTGACCCTCTACTTTACCATGCATAATGTCCTTCTCCAGGGACTGGCCCCTTCTAATAACATGTCCAATGTACATGAGATGAAATCTCACCATCCTCCCTTCTAAGCAGCATTCTGGCTATATTTCTTCCAAAATAGATTTGTTCATTCTTCTGGCGGTCCATGGCATATTTGATATTCTTCACCAATTCCACAATTCAAAGCTATCAATTCTTTTTTGGTCTTCCTTATTCACTGTCCTGCTTTCGCAGGCACATGAGGCAACTGAAAATACCATGGCTTTGGTCAGGTGCACCTTAGTCCTCAAAATGACAACTTTGCTTTTTAACACTTTAAAGAGGTCTTTTGCAGCAGATTTTTGCAATGCAACACATCGTTCGATCTCTTGACTACTGCTCCCATGGGCATTAATTATAGATCCAAACAAAATTAAATTGCTGACAACCTCAAAAAAATCATAAGGGATATTGGTCTTTAATTTTCTTTTTTTGTTGTATCTTTGCCCGGTTTAGGCATCAGAGTTATGCTGGCTTCATAGAGTTTGTTACTATACCTTCCTCTTCTATGTTTTTGAAGAGATTGAGTAGGATTGGTGTCAACTCTTTGGTAGAATGTTCAGTAGAATTCTACAATGTAGCCCTCAGGTCCTGGGCTCTTTTTGTTGTTGAGAAGTTTTTTGATGACATCTTCAATCTATTGTTTTGTAATGGGTCTGTTTAAATTTTCTACCTCTGTTGTGTAGTGTATTTCTAGGAACTTGTCCATTTCACCTAGGTTTTCAAATTTGTTGGAGTATAATTTTTCATAGTAGTCTCTTATGATCTTCTTCATCTTTGCCGCATCAGTTGTAAGGTCACCAATTTCATTTCTTAATTGGCTATTTGCCTCTTCTGATTTTTTTCTTCTGTCAGTCTAGCCAGTGCTTTGTCTATTTTATTGATCCTTTCAAAGAACCAACTTCTGGTTTTGTTGATTCTTTCTATTGTTTTTATTTTATTTCTGTCCTAATCTTTTTTTTTTTTATTGTGCTTTAAGTGAAAGTTCACAAATTAAGTCAGTCTCTCACACAAAAACTCACATACACCTTGCTACATACTCCCAATTGTTCTCCCCCTAATGAGACAGCCCGCTCCCTCACTCTGCTCTCTCTTTTCGTGTCCATTTCACCAGATTCTAACCCCCTCTACCCTCTCATCTCCCCTCCAGGGAGGAGATGCTAAGATAGTCTCAAGTGTCCACCTGATCCAAGAAGCTCACTCCTCACCAGCATCCCTCTCCATCCTATTGTCCAGTCCAATCCCTGTCTATAGAGTTGGCTTTGGGAATGGGTCCTGTCCTGGGCTAACAGAAGGTCTGGGGGCCATGACCACCGGGGTCCTTCTAGTCTCAGTCAGACCATTAAGTCTGGTCTTTTTACCAGAATTTGGCGTCTGCATCATACTGCTCTCCTGCTCCCTCAGGGGTTCTCTGGTGTGTTCCCTGTCAGGGCAGTCATCTAGTTCTTCTGGTCTCAGGATGATGTAGTCTCTGGTTTATGTGGCCCTTTCTGTCTCTTGGGCTCATAATTACCTTGTGTCCTTGGTGTTCTTCATTCTCCTTTGGTGCAGGTAGGTTGAGACCAATTGATGTATCTTAGATGGCCACTTGCTAGTGTTTAGGACCCCAGACGCCACTCTCCAAAGTGGGATGCAGAATGTTGTCTTAATAGGTTTCATTATGCCAATTGACTTAGATGTCCCCTGAAACCATGGTCCCCAAACCCCTGCCCCTGCTACGCTGGCCTTCGAAGCATTCAGTTTATCCAGGAAACTTCTTTGCTTTTGGTTTAGTCCAGTTGTGCTGACCTCGCCTGTATCGTGTGTTGTCTTTCCTGTCACGTGAAGTAGTTCTTATCTACTATTAGGGAATACCCCTCTCCCACCCTCCCTCTCTCCCTCCTCTCGTAACCATCAAAGAATATTTGTCCTTTTGCAACTGACTAATTCCACTCAGCATAACGCCTTCCAGATTCCACCGTGTTATGAAATGCTTCACAGATTCATTACGTTCTTTATCGATGCGTACTATTCCATTGTGTGAATATACCATAATTTATTTATCCGTTCATCCACTGATGGGCACCTTGGTTGCTTCCATCTTTTTGCTATTGTAAACAGTGCTGCAATACACATGGGTGTGCATATATCTGTTCGTGTAAAGGCTCTTATTTCTCTAGGATATATTCCAAGGAGTGGGATTGCTGGATCGTATGGTAGTTTTATTTCTAGCTTTTTAAGGAAGTGCCAAATCAATTTCCAAAGTGGTTGTCTCATTTTACATTCCCACCAGCAGTGTATAAGTGTTCCAATCTCTCCACAGCCTCTCCAACATTTATTATTTTGTGTTTTTTGGATTAATGCCAGCCTTGTTGGAGTGAGATGGAATCTCATTGTTGTTTTGATTTGCATTTCCCTAATGGCTAATGATTGTGAGCATTTCCTCACGTATCTGTTAGCTACCTGAATGTCTTCTTTAGTCAAGTATCTGTTCATATCTTCTGCCCATTTTTTAATTGGGTTGTCTTTTTGTAGTTGAGTTTTTGCAGTATCATGTAAATTTTAGAGATCAGGCGCTGATCAGAAATGTCATGGCTAAAAACTTTTTCCCAGTCTGTAGGTAATCTTTTTACTCTTTTGGTGAAGTCTTTGGATGAGCATAGGTGTTTGATTTTTAGGAGCTCCCAGTAATCTACTTTTTCTTCTGCATTGTTAGTAATGTTTTGTATACTGTTTATGCCATGTATTAGGGCTCCTAACATTGTCCCTATTTTTAATTTCATGATCTTTACAGTTTTAGATTTTATATTAGGGTCTTTGATCCATCTTGAGCTCGTTTTTGTGCATGGTGTTAGTGTCCTAATCTCTATTATTCCCTTTTCTCTGATAACTTTTGACTCCTTTTGCCCTTCCTTTCCTATTTGATCAACTATTTTGTTTAGGTTAATGATTTTGGCTCTTTCTTCTTTTTTAATGTAGGCATTTATTGCTATAAATTTCCCTCTGAGTACTGCTTTTGCTGTGTCCCAAAGGTTTTGATATGTTGCATTTTCATTTTCCTTTGAGTCTGGAAATTTTTTTAATTCACTTTTGATTTCTTCTACGACCCTGTAATTTTTAGTAGTATATTATTTAGTATCCGTGTATTTTTTCCCCCCTTATTTTTCCTGTTGTTGATTTCTAGCTTCATACCTTTATAGTCAGAGAAGATACTTTGTATGATTTCAATCTTTTTAAATTTGTTCAGACTTGCTTTGTGTCCTAGTATATGGTCTATTGTGGAAAATAATCCATGTGTGCTAAAGAAGAATGCATATTGTTCTGATGCTGAGTGCAGTGTTCTATATGTGTCCATTAGGTCCAGCTAGTTTATGGACTTATTTAAATTCTCAATGTTCTTAGTGATCTTCTTTTTAGGTGTTTTAAGTAAAACTGGTGTGTTTAAGTCCTCTGCTATTATTGTGGAATTGTCTATTTCTCCTTTCATATTAGTCAGTATTTGTTTCATGTATTTTGGTGCACTGCTATTAAGTGCATACATATTTATAATTGTTATGTCTTCTTTCAGGATTGACCTTTTGTTATTATGTAATGCCCTTCTTTATCTCTTGTAATAGATTTTTATTTAAAGTCTATTTTATCTGAGATCAGTATGGCCATCCCTGTTCTTTTATGTTTACTGGTTGCATGGAATATTTTCCTCCATCCTTTTATTTTCAGTCTGTTTGTGTCCTTATGTCTAAAGTGTGTTTCTTGTAGATAGCAAAAGGATGGATCATGTTTTTTTAATCCAGTCTGCCACTCTCTGCCTTGTGCATGGGGCTTTTAGACCATTTACATTTAAGGTTATAACTGAAAACCAAGTGTCTACCTCACTCATTTTGCTATTTGTAGTATTTTGAGTGTTTCATACCTTTTTTGTTTTCTACTCTGGCTTTTTTGTTTTTGTTTGTACTTGGCTGCTTTCTTGTGGTGGGCCTTTATACTAACTTCCCTCTTTTCTTCTGAATGTTACGTCTTGGTGATTTTTTAGTGGTTACCACATGTTATGTTACGCAACTTACAACTGTGACATTTAACATATGAACAGCAGTTAACATACAACCTTAACATAATAAATCTATTCATGATATGCTCCTTCCTCCCCCAAATCATCAAGTTTGTAAGAAATACTAAAGTTTACTTTGTACCTACTTCTTACAAACTTTTGATGTTGTAGTGTTTGCAGGATTAAATTACTGAGTTTATTCCCAGAAAATATCATATACTTGGTTCTTACGATTACCCATGTTGTTGCATTTTGGAGGGGCTCTCTTATTCTTTTTTTCCCATGTATAGATGCAAGTATTTATTTAATGCTCTTGCCTTTGCATTTGGAGTACTCCCTGGAGTAAAACTTGCAGAGCTGATCTGGTGGTAGCAAATTCCCTTCTGTTTCCTTCTGTTTTCTTGGGAATGTCTTGATTTCCCCCTTATTTTTGAATGACAACTTTGCTGGGTAAAGAATTCTTGGTTGGCAATTGTTTTTGTTTTTTCAGTATTTTATATATGTCACTGTATCATCTTCCGGCCTCTAGAGTTTATGGTGAGAAATCCACACTGATTCTTATGAGAGCACTTGGTATGTTATATTGCTTGCTTGTTGCTTTCAAAATTCTCTCCTTGTCTCTGGTTTTCAAGAATTTTATTACAATATGACATGGAGTTTATCTTTTTGTGTCTCTTCTAATTGAGATTTCTGTAGCTTCCTGTATTTGCAGGCTTGGTTCTCTGTTTGTTGTTGCTCTCGTTAGGTACCATCAAGACGGTTCCAACTCATAATGACTCTATGTACAACAGAACAAAACACTGCCCAGTCCTGCGCCATCCTCACAATTATTGTTATGCTTGAGCCCATTGTTGCAGCCACTGTGTCAATCCATCTTGTTGAGGGTCTTCCTCTTTTTCACTGGCCCTCTACTTTACCAAGCATGATGTTCTTCTCCAGGGACTGATCCTTCCTGATAATATATCCAAAGTATGTGAGACGAAGCCTCGTCATCCTCACTTATGAGGAGCATTTTGGCTGTACTTCTTCCAGGACAGATTTGTTCATTCTCTTAGCAGTCCATGGTATATTTGAAATTCACTGCCAACGCCACAACTCAAAGGCATTAATTCTTCTTTGTTCTTCCTTATTCACTGTCCAGGTTTCGCATGCATATGAGGCAATTGAAACACCATGGCTTGGGTCAGGTGCACCTTAGTCTTCAAGGTGACATCCTTGCTTTTTAACACTTTAAAGAGGTCTTTTTAGCAGATTTGCCCCATGCTAGTTGTCTTTTGATTTCTTGACTGCTGTTTCCATGGGTGTTGATTGTGGATCCAAGTAAAATGAAATCCTTGATGACTTCGATATTTTTTCTCTTTATCATGATGTTGCTTATTGGTCTCTGTTCAGATCTGGGAAATTCTCTCTGATTATCTCTTGGAAAATTTGTTTCTATGCCTTTATTGTTTTCATGGTGCTCTGGGATTCCAATAATTCTAATGTTAGATTTCTTAATTGAATCCTATATTTCCTTGTGGGTTTGTTCACTTTTCTTTGTTTTTTCTTGTCTTTCTTGAGATTTGATAATTCAAGTTATTTTGTCTTCCAGTTCATTTACTCTATCTTCTATCTGTTTGACTCCGTTGTTGAGTGCTTCTCTCGTTTTTTCTAATTCAGTTGTTTTATTCTTCAGTTTTAATACTTCTTTTTACTCTTTTGTTGAATATACATTCTTCAATGTCTGCTTTTTAATTTTTAGTAGAAAACCCTGTAGCCTCTCAAAGGCATCTAAGGCTAACTATGTATGCCCAATCTGTTTTCAAAGTTCTACAGAAAAGCTGCTACCATGAGGGAAGAGTTGTTTGGTATAGTTAAAAAATCATTCATTCATTCATTCATTCGATTTGATTCAGGTACTGCTAAGCAATGGGAATGCAGAGATGGAAGGCTCAGTGCCAATCCTCAGAAAGCCTACAGTCTAGTGAACAAACATGATAACAACTACAGTTCAAAACGCGCATTGGTATGTAATAAAATTTCCTCCAATGTCAACAGTGTGTGTACTTCATTGCACAGCCTCCCCAGGTTAAGGCTTCTCTCAGTTATTTCACGGAGGCCCCAGGCAAGTCTTCTCCCATCAGGCACAGTTGCTGGCCGCCACTGCTCTTCTGGGGACCAGAGTCTCTTCTGCTGCTCAGCACAAGTTGCTTCCAAGGCCATGGTGCATGATGCCCACCTCCAGGAAGGGCAGCTCCTGCTGGGCACCTCCACTCTGCAATCTCTCTATTACACTCACCCCTTCTTCCTCATCTAAAATCTTCTTGGTACCAAGGCCAGCCTGTGGTCTGTGGCACAGTAAGAGTATAACAACCCTCTCCTGTTTGTGTTTCACTGTGTTGGGGGTACGGAAGAATTCTTACAGAACCTAGTGAAGTAGCACTTCCTGTTCTTCCTAGATCATCTGTAAGATTCAGACCCACTGGAATAAGGCCAGTGTGAGTTTGGCCAGGAGAAAATTCCACACCTCCAAAGAGGCATCTTGACCTCCTTGGAAACGACTTGAGCCAGGCCATCCTGCCACTTGTGCAGATATTACCAGACCTGCCTGAACCTCTAAAAGGAATAAAGCTTGGTTCCTTTTCCAGGAAGCTTCTCAGCCTCAATGCCAACACTAACATATGTGACTCCCTCTTAGGCTGAGATGAGGACAGTGCCAGTGGAGATGTGTATGAAGTACAGCTGATGCCCAGAAATGGCAACTAAGTCTATGAAATGCACTCAAGAGTTAGGATTTGGAAGATAAGCTGCAATTTATTAGTTAGACAATCAATATGAATGTTGGAGGGTGGGATGGCAAGAAAGTAGGAGAACAGCCAGTTTAAAGGTTTGGCAGAATGAAAAAAGAACGGTGTGTTCAAAAAAATACATGTTCATTTGCTGAAACATGATATTTGGAGGGGAGAGACAAAAGAGGATACTGGAAAGTAGAAAGGGTTTCATCATAAAGGGTCTTATATGCCACATAAAAGAATTTGTTTTATCCTGTTTTGATGCAGAACTTTGAGGAATTTAGCAGGGTAACTACTTGATCATAAATATCTATCAGAAAGATCACTCTGGATTTGAGGCTAGACAGACTAGAATAGATAGAAGCAGGAAGACTTGCATGGAAGAAGGTACGATACTTAGGCAGGAGGTAATAGGTATAATGGTCGCCAGAATTCTGAGATGCTCCCCGATATAAACACTTTGCCTTGAATGTGGGCAGGACTTGTGAATCTTATGGTATATCACTTCTGTAATCAGGTTACCTTATACGGCAAAGGCGAAGGAATTCTGCAGATGTAATAAAGTTCCTAATCAGTTGACTTTAAGTTAATCAAAAGGGAGATATCCTGGGTAGCCCAGCCTAATCAGGTGATTCCTTAAAAGAATATTTAGAAGTCAGGGACTGGAAGCAACAGAGAGGTTCTCCTGCTGACCTTGAAGAAGCGCCCTGTTGTGAGAGCACTTGTGAGAGAGTGAGGAACTACAGGGGCCCCTAAGAGGTAGGCCAGCAAGCCATGCCTGGACTCCTGACCCACAGAAACCGAGATAATAAATGTGTATTGTCTTAAGATGCTAAATTTTTGATAATTTGTTATGTAGTAATAGAAAACTAATACAGGTATAGCTACCCGTACCCACTGCCATCAAGTTGATTCTGACCCACAGTGACCTTATAGGACAGAGTTAAACTGCCCCAAAGGGTTTCCAAGGAGCAGCTGGTGAATTCAAACTGCTGACCTTTTGGTTAGCAGCTGAGCTCTTAACCACTGCACCAACAGGGCTCCACAGGTTTAGCTAGCAGGAGACAAATAAATAGTATATTCTGTAGAGAAAACTGACAAGAAGTGGAGTTTGAGTTGGTGTGAGAAAAAAGGATGACGCCAAGGTTACTGGCTTGTGATGACAGACTCAGTTTTATTTTGGACATATTGAGCTTGTTATATCTGTAGGGCATTCAGGTGACCATATCTAGAATGCAGTTAAATATAAGGCTCTAATGCCTAGAGGAAGCCAGGGTAAACAGGCCAAATCCCAACACCTGAGGGGCCAGAAAGTGGAAGCCAAGGTCCTGAGCCAAAGCAGGCAGAGTAACCATGGTAGCTAATGAGTGTGGAGGATGGAAGCAGTCAGATGCGAGAGGGGCCTGAAGATGTTGTACCCAAGTCCCACAAAAATGCCACATGTTTATATAATCGCTCCAGAGAGTTTTGCTCTGCACTGTTACTGTTTTTAAGAAGAAAATCAAATCAGGCAGATTCATAGTAAAGATAAGATCACTAGAGAAACTGTAAGGAAAAAGGAAAGAAGAAGGTTAAGAATGAAGCTCTAGAGCACGTCCACGCATGGTTCAGATGGCAGGAAGGGGAAGAGGAGTTTGCCTTGAGACCAAGAAGGAGATGCTGAGAGGAGAGAGAAGAATGAGGAGAGACAGATGTCACTGTGATACCTGGGAAAGAAGGTTTCCAGGGGGCACGCTTACCAAGTCTTCAATGCCACCGTACCACAGGAAGGCTGAGAATGCCAATGAGATGAAGCAATTATAAAAAAAAAAAAAAATGGGTAGAATTTAAAGTTAGCAAAAGTTTAAAGCTGAGTCCCAGTGGCCACTTTATAGCAAATGCTTTACTTTCCTCATCTGTAAAATGAAGGTAGTAAATGAGGGTAAAATACCTGTTCCTTTCACTCTGCTTGGCAAAGGCTCAAAAGCAGAGGGCCAACCCTTTTTATCTTCATAGGGCTAGGGAGACTGGATCTCGGCCTCAGCTTGGAGACTGGAGCTGCTTTATCAGGTTCCCTGTTTTGTTTTGTTTTGTTTTTCTTTTTTTCAAGCAAATTCCTTTCTACAAGAGGAAGCATGGAAACAAAAATGCTTGCCAACCAGTTCTTAACTGCCACAAGTACAAGAAGTTGTAATGGAGAAGAAGGGATCTTCATCTCTGTTTAAAGGCACATTGGTACTTTGTTTATTTGGTACTCACTTTGTTGGAACACAGCTGAGAACCAAGAAACAAACAGAAGAGACTTCTGGGCAGCCAACATCTCTGCCACAGAGCCCAGTCTCATTAATGAACTTGACCGAAAAGGGTTTCCTGGGATCCTTACTCAGGACCTAGCCTTCCTCTTCAGAAATTCTAACAGGCTTGATTATGTCGCTTCCAAATGAACAGCCCAACAAGGGCAGCAAATCAAAAGAAGACAAGAAGAGGGTACATCAATAACAGTAACGAGTGACAGCTGATGGCTTAACAGCAAGGGTGGAAACAGGGAAAATAACTATAGAAGGCAAACAGAAGAAGTAAAAATCACAGCAGCTTAGGATCATTTAGTGTAGACTAAAAACATTCTACATACTACAGCAGACCCCTGAGGGCACTAGAGAGCTCAGCATGACCGCCTAAGCAATCATAAAAAAAGTTAAATTACATTTGGTATAGTCTAAAAGAGGCAGAAACGTTCATAATATACGATAACAGTAGGGGGAGACTTATGGCTTGATCGGTTTATTCCTTAAAAAGTATTTCTTGTGGAGCCAGGTAATGTGGCAGGTATAAAGGACACAGAGAAGCAAGAATGAGACAAGTGTCTGTCTTGGGTAACCCTTAGTTATCTGGAAAGCTCAGCTATTCAGAGAGATTCATTCTCTGCAAGGTGCCCTTTGGAGAGCCCTTACAGGGGGCATTTACTAAAACGGCAAGGTTCTTGGAAAATCTAAATGATTCACACTTCCCTCACTGGCAAAATCAGGTCTCTTTTATCTACTTTTGTTGAGGGAAATTTTGACTATGACTCTCCCTGTATAATGGCTACCTTTGTTGTTCTTGGCTGCCATCAAGTCAGGCCCTGACTCATGGTGACTCTATGTGTTACAGAGTAGAACTGCTCCATAGGGTTTTCTAGGTTGTAATATTTATGGAAGCACTTTTCCAGGTCTTTCTTCAGCAGAGCCACTGGGTGGGTTCAAACTGCCAACCTTTAGATTAGTAGCTGGTCACAAGCCACCTGTGCCACTTTAAACACAACCCACACCCATCCAGTCAATTCTGACTCATAGCAACCCTTTAGGACAGAGCAGAACTTCCTCCATAGGGTTTCTAAGGCTATAAATCTTTACAGAAGCAGACCACCACATCTTCCTCCCGCAGAGCAGCTGGTGGGATTGAACCACTAACCTTTTGGGCAGTAGCCAAACACTTTAACCACTGCACCATCAGGGATCTTTGTAACACTTAAGTTGCACATAAAACACACCTTTAGAAGCTGCTAAAGATTCTTAGCAAGAACCAGGCAAGAGTGCTTTTGAGCACATATAATGCACAATGTTTGTTTCAAGTCATTGATGTAACACCAAAAGTGTTGAAGCTAAAACAAGAGGTAGCTTATATCCAAGAAAATACCTGGCTCTTTCTGACCAATATCCTATGCTATCTTTTTGGAATCCCACAAAATAAATTCTAAACCAGTGGTTCCAAACTGCAATTTGCAAACCAACTCAATCAGAATCCCAGATTCCTGGGCCCCACCACAGGTCTACTGGGATAGAATCTCTGGGGATGGATCCCTGGTACCTTTATTTTTTAAAACTCTCCAGGGTGTGCTGACATGCAGCCAGAAGCCTTTATAGCTCTGAAATTCCACTGTTTTCAATGTATCTAATGTCAAATAAGTAAAAGACAATCTCACCACAAATTCTACCATCTAAATTCAATGAAAAGAAAATCCCAAATCTTCCCCGCAGTAAAACGTAATCTTGTAACTCAAGAGGAAAAATATTAACAAAGGAAATTAAATTCATGCTTTTTTTCATAATTTTGAGATCTACAGATTAGAAAAGTAAGGGACTAAGCTAAAAAATTTTCAAACACAATTATATTTTGGATACATCACCTTTGTGTCATCATGCATAAACCCTCAGGGCATTAATAATAATAAAGTCACAGGGAACCTGAAACTTTTATATCAAATAAAGGCTGTCAGGCTTTAGAAATAATGCCAAGTCTGTCTGTCTCTCTCTCCTCTTTCTCATTTATGTATTGTTAAAGTTTTCGGATTTTGCAAACCCTGATTGGTATAATGTAAAGATGAAGGATGAAGTGGAAGCCAGAAATAGTCTCATTAAATAGGGTTTAGGGACCCTGTGGAATGTAATGGTTAAGGTGAGCAACATTATATGCAATTAAGACGTCTGGAGTTTAGTTCAGCCTCCAGGGAGAAATATAAAATATCCAGTTATTAATAACAATGGTTAAATAGCAATAATCCAACTACTTGGATCCCAGTTTTTTGTTTTTTTTTTCTTTTTTATGGCTGGATGGCTGTTGCTTGGCAAATTCCAAGGACAAGTTAAGCGAAGGAGGGTTACCCCACTTAGAGCCAGATGTTAACTTCCAAGCTAGAAGGTCAGGTAAGTTCACACGTTTTTTCTGCCCTTCCCAAAGAAAAGAAAGTCTCCCCTATTCTCCTTTCTCATCAGGAGCAAGTGAAGATGTACAGCATTATGAAGCTGTGGTGACTGAGTAGTTTAATCTGGTTTTTGGCAGGTGGGAGAATCCAGTCTTTCCCTTTCTGGCCTGGTGTAAATTCTACACAAGACTTCTCTGGGCATTTGCAGTGAGGGAAGTTTGGTGGACTCACAAGTACTTTTGGTGCATAGAGAGCTGTATTAGAGCTGCAGGAAATGCATATTTTATTGCTACAACAGCATGGCTTTTGTCCTCAAGGAAATTAAAATCTAGCTGGTGGGGGAGACCCACAAATATCAATTACGGAATTGTATTCACCACCACTCATTTATCGTTTGTCGTACTGTGGTAGCTTGTGTGTTGCTATCATGCTGTAAGCTATGCCACCAGTATTTCACATGCCAGCAGGGTCACCCACGGTGGACAAGTTTCAGTGGAGCTTCCAGACTAAAACAGACTGGGAAGAAGGATCCGGCAATCTACTTCTGAAAAAGTGAAAACCTTATGAATAGGAGCACGACATCATCTGATATAGTGCCAGAAGATGAGCCCCTCAGGTTGGAAGGCACTCAAAACACACAGGAGCTGCAACAATGGGCTCAAACACAGCAACAATTGTGAGGATGGCACAGGACCTGACAGTGTTTCGTTCTGTTGTACATACGGTCGCTAGAAGTCAGAACCTACTCAATGGCACCTAACAATAAAAATAGTGCTATAATTTATGATTAAGTAATAAATTAACATCATAGTTGTTCGGAGAAGAAAAATTTAATTGAAACTAATTGGGAAAGACTTCATGGAATTCATGCACTTGGGCTTTGAAGGATGGTACCAAACCTAGTTTCAAGTGCATATGCAAGAAGGATTGCCACTCATGCGTGCAATTACATGTGTGCAAAATTACCTTCGTGGTTTTCTTTCCCCCTTTTTTTATTTTTCTTTGTAAATAATAAAGAAGGATCTTTGCCCACAGCCATGATTTAGAAATATGTATAAGGTAAGCTTGCTGATTTAACAAATTTGGTGTTCTTAACTCTCTGGGCAATCTTTAGGTCTTCCTAGGTTTTTAGAAGCAGCATATTTGAAATGGTAAGTAGAAGAAAGTGGGGAGGCTGCTGTAATTAGACAAGTTGGTCACAGATCAGTAACTACTACTAACGATGAATGAAACAGGAGAACAATGAAGCTCGCCAACCTGGGTCCATTCAATGTTGGGAAAATACAACACTATTAGCTGCCACCCAATAGCCCCGGAATGCATACAGCTCCCTGGAACAGTCTTTGTCAATTATACAAAATCCCCATCATTGGCCCCCTACCCGGAATTCCCTACTGATTCTAATCTCCTTATTATTTTTTTTTAATAAAGAAACAATAAAATAAAGCCATAAATATAATTTTATTTATTTATATATTCATCTGTTTATTCAAGATATTTTAATTGAGCACCTACTACTGCTTTAGGTACTAGAGACATGGCTATGAACAAAAGAGACAAAGTTCCTACAATTTTGGAGCTTTTATTCCAATGGAAAGAAAATTTTCCATCTTAAAATTATTAAAAAGAACGAGGTAAACACCATGCAGTAACACAGTCAAAGTCAACATAGATTAAAAAAAAAAAAAAAAATCCCACTGGAAAAATTCACTTTTCTGAGACTGAGTTTGGGTACATACCCTTTCTCTGCTGGTTCCCTCTTAGGGACTTCCCTTCTTGTCTTTCCAGTTATCAATGGTATTTTCTCTTCTTTATGCATCTGGCCTTCTGTGGATTTCTCTCTCTCTCTGTCTCTGTGTCTCTCTCTCTCTCTCATCTCAGCTAGAGGTTCACTTTTCCTCTATTCACCCATTTTGTTTTCCCTAAACTCCAAAAGGTCACATACCTAGACAACTGCGTCTAGGTAATAAAGTTATGTAATTTCTTCCTTCCAGACTGAGGTTCTAAGGAGCTAAGAACTAAGGTTCTCATTTGCCTATTAGGGCAGGATCTTGCCCAGGACAGGAGCTGCAGGAGACATTGCTTACTCATAGTCCAGGAGCATGTGTTCTGGTTCGTAAGCTCATCTTTTAAAAGAGAAACCTAAAACTCTTTTCTTCTCTTTAATGAATAATTCTAGTTTTGCCCTGAAACTACAGCTCCTGTTTTATTTTCAGTTGTCTTTTTCTGTAGCTCCTTTTAGAAATAGAAACAGGAAACGTTATCTAGCCCCTAGGAAGAAATATGTACATACATTCAAAAAGCAGTTTCATGCAACCTTAATAGCCTGAATTCTATTTCCCTTTCTGTACATGATGGATGAAATTACTTTGATTATGCTGGCTTTCCAATTACTCATTCATGCCAAGAAAGCTAGCCCTTGAAACCTAGTCACCTTGTTTATTTCTTTCCCATCTTGCCCTTCACAATCAGAAAATCAAAGAGAGCTGGAGCCGGAAGGAGCTTCCGTGATCCCCAAAGGAAGGATTAAACTTAAAAGTCATACATATTGATTGACCCAGGTTCTCTAAAATTAAACCTGAGTAACTATTTCAATACCAATGTTTAAGCTGTGAAAACTGATTTGGAGTTACACAGTTTGAAGTAGTATGAAATACTTGGAAATATATAACCTGGTTGCCAAAGGTTTTATAGTTAATATATCAGGAAAAGGTTTATTTCTGTGTGTTCGCTTTATTCCTAAATCCAAATCAGTAGTTTTAAATTGTTCATTGTAGTCTAAGGGCCTACCACCTACAACATAGGAAGAGGGACCGCTTTGGGGGGCTCTAGGCCCTCTATCCTAGCTTTAACCAGAGACCCTCCACGTTTTCTGTCTCTGTATGGATTGGGTTCTCAAGTACAGTTTCACATAAATAAAGCTTCCTGTTAATACCAAAAAGGGCAAAAAAAAAAAAAAAAAAAGTTTGAAAAGGAAATGAACTTACACAACCAATAATTGCTGTTTTCTCACAACCACACAGAATGGTGCTAACAATAGGTAGTGGCATCAGCATTGGGGTTGCCTTCTGATATGTAATTTCCCCTGACTGGTTCTTCACCAGCAAGCTCCAGGGTTAACCACTAACTGCCCCAGGAGCCAACTCGAAAGGGATAAGCACTTCCGGTTACTTAAACCAGTTGTCAAACCAGTTGTCAGCAGAGTCAGAATTGACTCGAGACGACCCCATCTGTGTCAGAGTAGAACTGTGTTCCACAGGGTTTTCGATGGCTGATTTTTTAGAAGTAGGTTGTCAGGACTTTCTTCCAAGGTACCTCTGGATGGACTCAAACCGACAACCTTTCAGGTAGTTAAGCGCATTAACCATTTGCACAACCCAGGGACTCCTATGGCTACTGAGATACTACTAATCTGCTTGTAGATTATAGCCACTAATTTATTTATTCATTCAACGAACACTTAATGAGAGCACAAAGATGAAGACATGATGCCTGGCCGGAACAAATGTTTACTCTAGTTGGGAGACAAGCAAGCAAGTAAATTAAATCACAGGATGTAAAAACGGGACAACCATTATTTTAATAGAGTACATACAAGCTGTAACGGAGCCAGAAGAGCCATGTCCTAGCATAGTCAGGGAAGTAGTCACATAATAAACTTCAGCAGCATTTCAAGTCAAAGCACTAAGCATGAAGGGCAGGAAGGCAGGGAGGTCTGGCTGGGCCAACATCATGTTCATACTGAGGAATATGGGTGGCAAATAAGCCATTTGCCTAGCATTATTGATCGATGAATGATTTCTTCATTTCCCTGGATGTTTTCTTCTTTCCTTTAGCCCATTCACCAGATATTTCTTGAGCACCAACTGAGCCAATCACTGCTCCAGCCATAAAGAAATCTTGAAGTCATCTAAATCCTCAGAGGCTATAGATCTGCTGCCCCTGCCCCCTCCCCTTTCAGGTAAGCCACCCCTGGGTATTTGCTTGAATGGCCCAGTCATTCCCTGAGCAAATACTCTTACCCATGATTGAATGTGGCATCTGGTATGGGGATTTTCCACCAAGAATCGCAATGCATATTTTTAACTGCCGAAATGGATAGCACAAGTAAGGAAAAGAGTTAAAAAAGGAGGCTTTTGAAAATATTTAAAATAGCTGCTCAGCACTGAAAATCAGCTTAAGGGATGGCAAATGCAAATGTGCACCCAGACAGGCCCAGCTCAGTTTTGCAAATCCTTTGGTAATGAAAATAGATCCGTACTTTAATTTTTCAAGCCATAAACCTCCCTGAAGCAAGTAAGAAAAGAGGAAACAGAAGGGAAATGTTCTACAAAGAAAGTGGATTTTGCATTTGATGTTTTGACAGAACTCAGTCAGGACAGGTCTCCTGAAAACTGTGAAGTAGGCTCAGGCATAGGTCAGGCACACCCCAGGCTCCCGTTCTGCACTGTCTATTCAGGTTTAGAGCATTCTTTTCCAAAGTCCTCAGCTGCCCAGGGTCCTCTCATCTTCCCTTCGCCTTGCCCCCAACTACCATACCAAACCGTGCTATTTGGAAAGGAGACAGGACATTCATGTACACCAAGGTATACATGATTGATAACAACTTTAAGATTACATCTCTTCTATGCAGTATTTATATTTTAACAGAGTACCAAACCTCAAACCAAAGAAATACTCCTATAGAGGTGAAAATTTAAAATCGTTTCCCCTGATTTTTTACTGTTTCCCCCCAGATTCAAAAGTTACCTGGCAAAAAGTAGCTGTACTTAATTCTTTAACAAGGAAGAAACTGAGATTTACAAACTACTGAGTTCATACCTAGAGTGCTGTGTTGGTGTGAAATAAAATGAGGGGCAGTATTCATGATTTCTCCAGTACTGGGCTCCTGCAGCACAGGGTGGCCAGCAGGTTCCCCCCAACGCCCTCAGGTGGCTTCACAAAGAGTTTCAAGGTGCTGTGCCTCCCCATGGATGCTTTTCCCTGCATTTCCAGTGGATAGATTCCCCACATAAGTTCTGCCATCCACCAGTCCAGGACTGCACCCTCTTTAACAAGGCCTAGATCTCAGCCTGGCATGGGAGTGCTAGCTGATTCTTATATCTGCTATTCCCGTATTCTCTCAGTTCTTTTTACTTCTTATGAACTAATCCCTCAACACTCCAATCTCCTGTGTTTGAAATGCTTTTTCTGTTGCCTTGACCTTGATAAATTACTAACTTTTGCTCCCCTCTATGAGCCTCCTCCCCCCTTCTCCATTCCACCAGCATAAGACATCATTGCTTCTGCCAAATAATTCAGACAAAGCATGAACATCTACTTTTAAGGCATTTGTACAATTTTCTGACATACAGAGTCACCAAAAAGCTTTGCCTCTAGGTAATATTTCTGGGTGTATTGCCTTCCTTATGATTTACACATTTTAGCAGATTAAAATATCCTAAATGTTGAGGGGGAACATAGTTTCACTTGCAGAGTCAGTACCTGGCCTCTCCTATGTTATGAAAAATCCAGGTAACTGGTCGATGAGGAAAGGAAACAATATAAAAAGCCTGAGTTTATCTGCCTAATAAGGTGTTGAAGAAATTAGGAAGTGAGGAAGACAGAAAAAGTGCCCCAAGTGCTAGAGAAAGTCATGATGAAAAGAGAGAGATTTAGAAAATGTTAAGCCCTAGGGTAGCTTTTGGAAAGGAGAGTCAAGGAGAGCTTAATAGGTAGTGCTGTAAATTATAAATTGAACCTTTGCTTAAACCTTCAGGAGATACAAGCAAAGATTGGAATTACTTCTTATGGCTGCTGCAGTGAGTTTCTTTAAATACCAGGCAAGGCCACATGGATTCCTGCCATCTTCAATCGTTTAGCTAAGGTTGCTCTAACACTTCGATACATTTATTCTTTCAAATAACCCCACAAAAGTGCTCTAAAATTCTAGTCGTGAATTGGGGGATTACACTTCCTTATGATTATATTTAACCCTCATAGACTAAGCACCAATACCTGTAATTCCTCCAAAGAAATCCTCTGGAGGGATTACAAGTATTTGCAACCAACATATCTGTGCACCTCAGTTGAGGATAGATATTCACTATTCTTATGTTAGTATGTAAAACCTCTCTCTCCACTACTTGTTTTTCAGTTTGTCATACTGTGGTGGCTTGTGTGCTGCTATGATGCTGGAAGCTATGCTACCTGTAATTTAACTACCAACAGCATCACCCACGGTGGATGGGTTTAGTAGAGCTTCCAGACTAAGAAAGATTAGGAAGAAAGGCCTGGCGATCTACGTCCAAGAATTAGCCAATGAAAACGTAATGGATGACAAGAGAACACTTTTTGATATAGTGCTGGAAAATAAGCACTATGCAATAGCTGCAACAACAGACTCAAACATACGAACGATCGTGAAGATGGTGCAGGACCAGGCAACATTTCATTCTGTTCTACATAAGTTTTCCACAAATTGGAGACTACTTGACAGTAAAGGCAGCAAAAACCTCTCTAGAGTTTTGATGGGGTTCCTTCACCATGCCAAATGTCTCCCAACCAACTGGGAAAGATGATCACTGCTTTACACAAAGAGTATCCTATATACAACACTAAAGAATCATTCCCACATTCCAGGTCTTGCCGTTGACCCAGGTTTATTTCAATAGTCCAGAGAGCATGTAGGAGCCAGTGTGAGTTCGACTGTACCAAGAGAAATAATGAGGCTGGTTTCAGTTACCTTGTTCCTGAGGACAGATGGGAGTGAACCACACATCCTCTGGTGCCTCTTGACTTTGGTCCTTTCATATTTGCTTCGTGGCCTGGCATCCAACCAGGGGTTCCATGACCTCAAATAAGGTGGCAGACACTGCCCTTCTCTTGCTCTACTTCCATCAGCCCCCAATATCAGCTTCAATCTAACATTAGAACTCTTTCAGCCTTGCTCCTCCAATATTGCGTTCTCTGTTGTTATTGTTGTCATTAGGTGCCATCAAGTCAGTTCCGACTCACAGTGACCCTATAGTGACACTGAGTTCTCTATTGCATATCAGATCATTCTGGATTATCCACGATTTGTTTTATTTGAACTGTCTCTGCTGTACCATATTTGGACTTGGCCTTAAGAGCATCCCTCACCACTCTCCTTACCAAGGAGTGGCAATTTGTCTTGTTTCTTACAATCCCATTAACCCATGGTCTTCTCCACTCCCAGCATGGCGCCAGGCCATTAGTGTCAACTCCCTTCTGTTTGTCATTTTAAAATAAATCCTCTCATTTCATGCCATCATTATAATTCATCTATTTCCCCATCCATTTCCCTTCTTCGAAATAAATACATAGTTCACCCTTAGGCTGTTGCTACCAAGCACTTCTGCCTTTCTCCAAATCAGAGGAAACATGGTAGCAGATAAAGATGGAACGCAGGAAAAGTTTTCAGAATAAGTCAAAGCATTTTATGCTCCTAAAAGATTCCTATGGTAAGCCCTGATGATTGGGTGATGCAAAACCCATACCCAATCACCACAGAGCATGGATATGGCCAAGTATGCACTTTCACAGGCTCCTCTGCAGCTAGGGATAGCTATGTGACATAGATCAGCCAATAAGATAACAGAAGTCTCCTGGGGGGCGGGGGGGAAGGATGTTATCCTGGGAAAGGTTTTGGTTTCCTGATAGACAGGAGGCCCTACCCCATCCTCACTCTTTCTACTTTGAAAGTGGGTGCAATACCTGAAGTTGGAGCTGCCATCTTGTGGCTACAAGGCAACAAGCACAAGGAAAGTTTCCCTTGATATTGTCAAGCTGTTGGACCACCCCCAACAGCTGCCTGCCTCCCTCACCCTTTGTTACATGAAGAAAAAAAAAACCACTGTAGGTATAAGCCACTGTAAGCTGAACTTTCTGTTACATGCAGGGCCCTGGTGGCACAGTGGTTAAAGAGCTTGGCTGTTAACCAAAAAAAGGTGGGCAGTTCAAATTCACCAGGCACTCCTTGGAAACCCAGTGGGGGCAATTCTACTCTGTCCTATAGGGTTGCTATAAGTTGGAATCCACTTCACAGCAACAGGTTTGGTTTGGTTTTAATTAATACATCAGAGCCACCAAATGCCTTTCCAGAGTTCTCTTTAGAAGTTTCTTCATGCCTTCCCCACTTTGAGAAACAGAGCTTTTACTTAATAGTCTCTATTTCTATGATGCATAAATCATTTTTTCCTTTCCACATGAAGCCACAAAGGAATAAATTTTTAGATTCTGTGTACTTACATATTCAGTAACATCTATCACTATCTGACATGTTATATAGTTCCTACAATTATAATATTCTTATTAACAAATACATTAAAGTTATTACCAGTATAATTACCATAGTTTTACACAAAAAACACAAGTCTTCTGTGTTTGTTTGCCAACTGTGCCCTCCACCTGCAAGGTATTTACATAAGCACTGCTATGCCAATTTCTTTTACACGTCGCTGTAAAAAAAAAATTAGCATAGCACACTTATGAAAATACCTTGTAAGGGGAGGGCATGGTTGGCAAAGAAATGTAGAAGGTGTGCGTTATTTTTGTAAAAATACAGTAATTTTACTAAATGTCATAAACATATTTTATTCAAGAAAATTAATGTCATAGTGTATATGTTATTTGTATTTTATTGATAATACATCATTATATTATCATACATAATATACTAGCTGTCTATTTTTCTCCCCCACTGCCTAGAACAGTGCTTGGCACCAAATAGCTATGCAGTAAATATTTGCTGAATAAAATAAATAAATGAATCTTATGTAAAACAGAACTTCTTATTTAAAATTAGCCTATTTTGGGCAAAAAAAATTTTTATTGAGTATGTTATTAAAGGGTCAGTCTAAATGAAGCCTTTATGTTGACATTCTACACAAGCAACCTTTTAAATGGTTGTAATTGGTTTTAAAAATAAATTACATTATTTTGTTATTTAAAACTCCCCATAGGCAATTAGATTCATGTTTTAAAATGGGAGTTCGGGAAGATAAGTCACTTTAGTGGACTCCTATCTTGGCCAAAGTCCTTCTTAAACACCATGTCTGGGGCAGAAAGTCAAACTTCACAGAGCTCTCTTCAGCCTGAGGGGTCAGGAGCAAGATGCTGACCCACGTTTTTGCCAGTCAGTTTCTGAACTCCATTCAGAGCTACCATTGTGACTAGCATCACCTAGAAACGTGTATCCTCAGTTTTCCTCCATGCTGTACAATTTTAAAAAAAAAGAAAATCTTCACGAAATTTTTTTTAAATCTCCTCTGCAGGAAAAAAAAAAAAAGAATATCTGGTAGCATATGATGTGGACATTTTCATGGCAAACAATGTTAAAAATCACCGAGGTTTCTCTTGAGGGGTCCTTCTGGTCTATGGAAATCAAGCAGATCTTCCTGTTAATTCTCCCACAGAGGGAGGACCATGGCTTCTGTACCAGTGAGAAATTCTTCCTAGCCAGAACTGGATCAGTGACAGGGGTCTGCCTGCTAGAGTAGGACTCACTTCAGCTATCACTCATACCCAGATTTGCCCAACAGGGCACTGCTGACCACTTGCCAGAAGCCTGAAAACGTCACTCACCGCTCACACGAAAAGCAGAGTACAGGGTGCCAAGGTCTGAGCAGACTCACCCCCCACCCAGAAAGACAAGCCTCTGACCACGGGTTCCACTGCAGAACTCTGCTCAGTGGACTCCTAGGCCAGACTCCAGCCAACCCAACTCTCAAGGCAGAAAGGTGTTCCCTGGATCTAAGTAGTTTAAAGCCTTATATTAGTTGTCCATTGCTGAAGAACAAATTAACACAAACTTAGCAGCAAAACACATAGTTATTATCTCATGGTCTTAGTGGGTCAGCAATCCAGGAATGGCTTGGCTGGGTCTTCTACTTCATAGTATCTCATGAGGCTGCAATCAAGGTGTCAGCCAGACCTGGAGTCTTATCTGAAGGCTCAACTGTGGAAGGATATGCTTTCAAGCTCAGATGGTTATTGGCAGGACTCAGTACCTTGCAGGCTGTTGGACTAAGGGTCTCAGTCTCTTGCGGGTTGTCTGCCAGAGACCACCTTCTGTTCTTTGCCATGCGGGCCTTTCATCAGTGCAGCTTCATCAAAGCCAGCAAGGGAGAGTTATTTAAGTCAGATACCTCTTTTCAGGCTTCAATCTTCTCTATCTTCTTTTTCCCCACATAAGTCAGTCATTCAGTCCTACTAATTCCAACGCTGAAATGTTTCTCAAATCTATTCCTTTTCTCCACTCCAAAGGCTAAAAATCGGACCCTCATCTTCTCTCTACAGAACCATTTCAATAGCTTCCTAACAGGTCTCCTTGGCCCAGTGATACACTGTAAAGGCTTAACATCCAGCTCTCTAAGGAGTGGGAGATGCCCTGATTTGTAGCCCTGATCACAGAATTGGGAAGAGACATTCAGTAGCATATCTTTAGTGTTTCCACCATACAGGTATCCTAGACATAAATAACCCAAAGAGCATAGCTTTTAATTTAATCACTTTTATGTAATTTCATGATTAATAATGACTGTGTTTTACAATTTGCTCAGAAAATTTCTGAAAATCTAATAATCGGTTCTCGTAAACTGAAATGTACCCACTTCAGCACACCACTGCTCAGGACCTAGTCTCTGCACTCAAGTTGTCCTCCAAAGCACAGGAGACAGATATTTCAACACAAACCTGATATTGTCACTGTCCCTGCTCTTTTTGGTGATTTCTCAAGTATATGAGGCCTTTTATTCTCTGAACACACCCACAGCTCTAACTACATCTTAGGTTGAAATTAAACATGAATGATAATAATAATAGTAACAAAGCCTAACCATTATTGACCCTTACCATGTGCTAAGCACTTAGCATGAATTGTGCCATTTAATCTTTGCAATAATCATATGAGCTAGCTGTTCTTATTGCCCCCATTATACAGATGAGGAAAGTAAAGAGTGTTTATGGAGCTGGTCTAATACCCAGATTCCTAGTACTAAGACAGTCTCATCAGCAATTCAACATTTCTCACATGCACTATGTTCTTGTTATCTTCTTCCCACTGTGCGTGTTTTCCTCTATCTAGAACGCCCCATCACCACTGACCTCAGCACCACCATCACGCCTCCCTCACC
This sequence comes from Elephas maximus indicus, assembly GCF_024166365.1. Taxonomy (NCBI): domain Eukaryota; kingdom Metazoa; phylum Chordata; class Mammalia; order Proboscidea; family Elephantidae; genus Elephas; species Elephas maximus. The sequence continues at coordinate 164,023,842 of NC_064819.1, forward strand.
TATCCAGTGAGCTACTACTCTAAGAACCTAGTTCAATGATGCTCTAAACTGAGAGTACAGACTCAAGACTGTGTAGCCAGTTATTGTTCACTGGATACTAAGTTTTGGTTGGGGGTGATGAAAACCTTTTGCAAATAGTGGTGATGGTAGTACAACATGGAAAAGGTAATTAATGCCACAGAATTGTACCCTTAGAAATGATTAAATGGCAAATTTTTGTTATATATATATTTTACCAACACTGAGGGTCAGGTATCATTGGGATCAGAACTGATTTGAGAAAATAATGCTTTACCAGAAAATAAATAAATAAAAGTCATATTATCTTAGTGTCAATACACAAAAGAAATAGCTAAGGAGTCTTAGGGTTGAAAACAGTTAAAATGTATTCTAGTTAAAATGGGGTCTGGCTAATTTTCCCTTCTTAAGCTACCAATAAACTAGCTAGGAAGAGAGAGACAAAGACAGGAGAGAGACAGAGAGAGAGATTGAACAAACTCATAATACCATCCAAAGCTAAGATTTTAACATACAGATAGCTTATTGCCAGGATCTGGAAGGAATTTCTAGCAACTACAAGGCTGACGAACTGGATTGAGAAAAGCAAATCCCTGGTTCATCTAACAAAACAAAAAATCCCACTGCCTAAAAAATTATAAGAAGATCTGTCATCCTTGCCTCTCTGCTGGTCCCTGGCTCAGAGGAAGCAGAGTCTAAGCTAACAAGGACACAGGGCACCCCTGTATGGGATGTAGATGTCTAGAGAAGTCTAGCGTACTATTCCCCAGCCACGCTCCCCAATCTTTCTTCATCCATTCTGAGATAGCAAATTCCAGAAAACAAACTGGGAAGGAATTGGGGAGGAGAGAGGAATGGGGGTTCTACTGGTGCTACAAAGCATCCTGGGAGGTTTAATTCATGTAAGCAAAGGAGGTGGGTGAAGGCAAAAATAGAAAGATTCCTGGAGTGAGAAAACTCTTGAGGTTTGAGATTTTTGTTTACTCTCTCTTTTTAGTGCATCAAGGAACCAGGCACTGAGAGTAAAGATGGTCCCACTTCAGAACATTAGAGCTGCCCAAGACAAACACTTAAATGAGTATCTGGTCTATCAACCTTCCCCATATCTCTGATCCTAAAAAGAATTTTAACAGTACACAAGTGAATAATAGAAGTCACATGTCTGTCTGCTAATAAACACTGATCAGGGTAATAAAAATTAAAATAATCAAGTGTCATATTTAATAATAATTATAAGATTGGCCAAATTTTAAGAGACTGTTAACACCCAGTATGGACAAGGATGTAATGAAGCTGGCACTCAACACTGATGGCAGAAATGTCTATGGAGGCAAGTTGGTCAATGCATATTAAACTTTGAAATGAGTATATATAACAAAGATATACGTAGTGACAGTAATATATATGCCAAACACGTAACGACGATTATATATAGGCAAGCATTATTACGGTCACATTGTTTATGATAGCAAAAAAAAAAAAAAGGAAATAACCTAAATGTCCACCAGTAGCATAATGGGAAATAAATTGTGTTATATCCATTTTGTCAACTACTATCCAACAATTAAAATAATGAAATGAGCCTATATTATATGACATGGAAAATCTCTGAGACATTATTGGTAAATGGGGGGCAGGGATTTGTGCAGAGCAATGTACATAATATGCACCCATTTTTTAGTCTTGAACTCCATATTAGTATATGTGTGCACATATGTAAATACGTAGAAAAATGTCTAGAAGAATATACATTAAAGTTTTAATAGATACCTCTGGGAGGGAAGTATTCTTATGCTATATACTATACAGTTTGTATTTTTATACAGCAAATATATTACTTGTTCTGTTTTGTTTTCCTAGTAGGCCTTGCTCGAATGTCAACTCTGGGTCATCTGCCTTACTTTGCCTTTTCCTTGATGATTCTAACGCCCTTATTTGGTAAACAGTTGTATACCTAGCTCTCCTCCTGCCTACAGGGTGAAATCCTTTAGAAAAAAGACCCTGTCTCACTCTTTTCTGAATTCCCCACACCCAGCACAATGTCTAGCACATAGGAGGCTCTCAAATGTGTAACAGAATGAATTAATCAATCAATCAAACAATATAGTTGGGAGGCTGTTAAACTTTCCAAATTCTGTAGTTATGTTTTCTGATTCCAAGGCCTATACTTTATCAAGATAATTCCAGGGCTTTTTTTTTTTTTTTTTTTTTGGAGAGGCAGTATAGTACTGTGGTTAAGAGTAAGTGTTCAATTCCCAGCCCCACCACTTTCTAGCTGGTGACCCTGGGCATGTCACTTAACCTCTTTGTAACTCAGCATCCTCTTCTGTGAAATGGGGCTAATAAGAGTTGGAGGTTAGAGTCTACCTAGAGATACCTCAGAAGAAAGGTCTGATGATTTACTTCTGGAAAAACTCGTCATTGAAAACTCTATGGAGCAGAGTTCTACTCTGACACACATGCGGTTGCAACTTGTCGGCAACTGGTTTGTGCGCTATGAGCATCCTAGTGGATGAAGAAGGCTGAGCGCTGCTCCGGCATGTGAACAACACCTGGATGCCCTGAGGGGACCTTAGGTTGTCCCTCATCAGAATGACCTCCCTGAGTCAGAAGAAAACTTCTTAAAAACTAGACAGAAGGGCAGTGGGCCACTTCTTTAAACTGTGGGAAGCCCCCTTTCTGCTGTCATGTCTCAGGACAGAGAGAAAATTTTATATGGAATTTGATATCTTAGTGTCCTGGACATCTCCAAGCTGAGAAAATCATTTTGAAAGCCTACTCACCTGTGTTTCAGTCTCTGCTCAGATCTGCACCACTGCGGGGGTCCACCTAACATTCCACAAACCACATTCCTAAGTTGGAGAAAAAACAATAATATCTCTTTCTTTAGTAGGTTTCTGGCAAAATTTTGATCACTGAACTAGGGTAGAATCTGAGGCCAGAGTGCAGGTCCCATCAAACGCTCCTTTGGGAGACATGGACCCACTGGCCTCTAGCTTGCCATCGTGGATTTTGGTTTTAGCTCATGATTTCTGGTGACATAACGTGACCTACGGCCCACCTGAATCCATCTAATAAGGAATCTTGTTATATATAATTTAGACAAGCTCTGTTGATAAGAGAATTGCGATCGAGCAATAAAGGGGGAAGGGTATGCAGAGAGACCATGAGCCTCTCGGTGGGGGCAACTCAGGCCAATCTGAAGCTGACAAATCATGTGTGTGTGTGTGACCATGAAAACTTTGAATTAGCTGCCAGACAGAATAAGTGCCCTAAAACCAAGATACATTTTAAAATGCTTTTATTCTGAATATTTATTCATAGGTCAAGCCTCATCTTTCATGCCATTAATGCATTCATATTGCACCTGTTTTCCTCTCCCTTAGGTGCTTTACATATCCAAATGAACAAATACTGATTCACTCCAGCTTCCTCTGCTGTCTCCTAACTCTCGGCCTCTGACACTTCTCCCTCCCTCCGGCACTGCTCAGAATCCTGCTCTCTTGGCCCTTCCAGATCCCGACCCATGGTCCCATGCTCCCACCCTCAACCCTGCCCACAGCTCCCTTTGTTTTGCCCCCAAAGATGCCAGGCTGGAGGTAACTTTTCTTTGGTTTAAAATTCGGGAATAAGAAAAGCTTTACCAATTCAGTCTCAATCCCCTGGTTCTACAGAGAAAGCAGTAAAAAGAGTTTGCTAATCCCAGTGTGGCTTTTGTCAAAAGATTCTTTAAACAGCCTTTTGTCAGTGAAGCCGACTCAATTGATCAGCCTGACTTGTTAAAAAAAAAAAAAAATGACCTCTCCTATTTAGCATAATAATCTAATCACAAGATAGATTCCACTGAACAAGGGATCAGAGGGACTTGAGGACTACCTTCTCTTTTAGAAAGCTGCAGCTAGGAGCCTGACATAATTCAACTCCACTGGAAATACTTCTCCATTAACCTACAAAAACAACCCCAAGGATTATCCCCAGAATTACCGGATAGTAATTATTTTTATAAACTTTTCATTGATGTATAAATATATTAATTTGCACAATTCTAAGTGTACACCTCATGAATTTCTGCACACTGAACACCTTGTGTAACTAGCACCCAGATCAACATATAGAATGTTGCCAATATCCCAGAAGCCTCCCTCCTGGCCTTTTCCAGTTACTACCTCCGTCAAACGTTAACGACAGTTCTGACTTCTATCACCATGGAGTAGTTTTGCTGATTTTTTAACTACGTACATGGAATCATACCATATTTACTCTTTTGTGTCTAGGTTCTGTGCTAAGATATTATGTTGATAAGATGAATCTATGTTGCAGTGTATGTGTGATTCATTCTTTTTCATTGCTATATAATGTTCCATTATATGAATATACCACAATTTATCCACTCTACTGTTGGACGTTTAGGTTGCTTCCAGGTTTTAGCAATTATGGACAAGGATGTTATAAACACTCTTGTACATGTCTATTGGTACACACATTTATGAATTTCTGATCCAAAATGCACTTCTAGGTTTATAACTAGGAGTGGAATTGCTACATCATAAGGTATGCACATACTCAGCTTTAGAAGATGTTGGCAGTTTTCCAAAATGATTTTCTCACCAAGAATGAATGAGAGTTCGAGCTCTCCACATCCTCTACAACATTTAGTATTGCCAATTTTTTAATTTTTAAGCATTCTGATACATCATTGGTGATAGCTCATTCTGCATTAACTTGTATTTTGCACATCTTTTTATATGTCTATTTAGATATTCTCTTTTGAAAATAGCTGATCCCGTTTGTCCATTTTTAAGTGGGTTGTCTCTTACTGGTTTGTAGGATTTTTTTTTAATAAATTCTAAATGTTGGTTCTTTGTCTAATATGTGTAATCTAAATATCCTCTGTCTAATATAAATACCTTCCTCTGTTGCTTGCCATTTCACTCTCCTTAATGGTAAGAAAAGAGGTTCTTAATTTTAATGAAGTCCATTTATTAATTTCATTTTATGGTTAGTTCTTTTTATGTCCTGCTTAGAAAATGTTTTGCAAATAGCAAAGTCCTAAATATATTCCCCAATGTTACCTTCTAGAAAATTTCACCTTTAGTTCTATCACCTACTGCGAACTGATTTTTGTGTACAGTCTTAAATAGGGGACAAAATTCATTTTATTTTCCATATGCTTATCCAGTTGATCCAGCACCATTTATTGAAGAAAAAAAAACAGCCTCTGGCACTGTACTGCTGTGGCATTTTTGTCATTAATCAGATAGTCAGGGACATATGTAGGTCTGTTTCTAGAATTCCTATTCTCTTCCTTTGGTCTATGTGTCTATCCTTGGGCCGACGAAGGCTATCATTACTGTGGCTTTATAGTAAATCTTAAAGTATGGAAGTGTGCATCCTCCAACTTTGTTCTTCTTCAAGACTGTCTTCACTATTTCTAACCCTTTACACTTACATATAAATTTTATAATCAATTTGTCAATTTCCATCAAGATTACGTTGAATCTATCAATTAATTTAGGGAAAACCGCATCTCTCCAACATGGAGCCTTCTAATCCATGAACATATAATAGCCCCCCATCTATTTAGGTCTTTAATGTCTTTCAGGAATATTTTCTAGTTTTTGGTGTAGAGGCCTTGCATATTCTTTTATTATATTTTTTTCTAGTTAATATTTTATGCTAATATAAATGGCAGCTTTCTAAAATATCATTTTCTTATTTGGTATGACTAATAATATATAAGGAAACCCTGGTAGTGTAGTGGTTAAGAGCTATGGCTGCTAACCGAAAGGTCAGCCGAACGTTTGAATCCACCAGGTGCTCCTTGGAAACTCTGTGGGGCAGTTCTACTCTGTCCTACAGGGCCGCTACGAGTCAGAATCAACTCAACATCAATGGGGTTTTTTAAGTGGCACCCTGGTGGCATAGAGCTTGGTGGCTAACCAAAAGGTTGGCAGTTCAAATCTATCAGCTGTTTCTTGGAAACCCTATGGGGCAGTTATACTCTGTCCATAGGGTCACTGCGAGTCGAAATCAACTCGATGATAATGGTTTTGTCTTGTTTTGTTGAATCTATATAAATACAATTGTATATTGACTTTGTTGTATTTAGTGGCCTTGCTAAATTAACTATTATGAATTCTAACAGCTCATTTGTGTATTCTTTTGGAATTTCTATGTGAACAATTCTATTGTCTGCAAACAATGACAGTTTTATTTCCTCCTTTATAATACTTATGCCTTCAGTTCCATTTTCTTGTCTCATTGCAATGGCTAAGTTTCTAAAACAATAGTGAATAAAAGTGATGACAGCAGACATCTTTGCCTCATATGTGATATCAGAGGCAAGATTTTCACTATGTAATCATTAAGGCTGCTGTTTGCTGTCAGTTTTTTGTAGATACCCTTTCCACATTAAGAAAGTTACTTTTCAGAAAATGATACTGGTGAAGAGTGAGCTTCTTGGATCAAGTAGACACATGAGACTATGTGGGCAGCTCTTGTCTGGAGGGGAGACGAGAGGACAGAGGGGGTCAGAAGCTGGCCGAATGGACACAAAAACAGACAGTGGAGGGAAGGAGTGTACTGTCTCATTAGGGAGAGAATGACTAGGAGTATATATAGCAAGGTGTATATAAATTTTTGTATGAGAGGCTGACTTGACTTGTAAGCTTTCACTTAAAGCACAACAAAAATTTAAAAAAATAAAGTTGCTTTTTATTCCCAGTTTGCTAAGGAATTCTTCTTGAGTCAGTGTTAAATTTTATCAAATGCTGTTTCTTAATCTATCGAGATAGTCATATATTTATTTGTCTTCATCCTGTTAAAATTTCTACTTCATTCCACTACTGTCAGATAACACTCTATGGCTTTAACTTTTTTTGAAGTTCTCTGAGGCATGCATTATGACCCAGCATAGTCTACTTTGGTAAATGTTCCACATGCACTTGAAAAGACAGTGTAGTTCTGCAGTTGCTCAGAACAGTGTTCTGTGTGTAGTTAGGTAAATCCTGCTGATCATGTTGTTCAACTCTTCTACGTGCTTACTAACATTTTTTGCCTAGAATCAATAACAGAAAAGGAATTAGAAAATCACCAAATGTTTACAAGTAAAAGAATACAATACTAGTGAACCCATGGGTCAATGAAACACTCACATTGAATATTTAGTAAAGGTAAAGTGCTTTACCTTTCATAAAGGTAAATGTAAACCAGTGCTTAGGGGAAATTTTATAACATTGATGCTTATGTTGAAAGAGGAGTAAAGCTTAAATTCAGGACTGTTTTATCCTCCTTTGAATTGATCTTTTTAACATTGTGAAATGTCTCTTTTTATGTACGAGTGATTCTCAAATGGGGACATGTGGCAATTCCTGAAGACACTTTTAGTTGTCACAACTTTGGAGGGGGTCAGGAGTGTTACTCGCATCTATTTTGTAGAGGCCAGGGATGCTGCTAAACATCCTAAAATATACAGGACAGTCCCCCACAAAAAGAATTATCCCAGCCAAAACACCAATAGTGCTGAAACTAAGAAATCCTGGTTATAGTAATACGTCTTTCCTTAAAATCTACTTTATCTGATATTACTGAAAATATCAAATTAGTTGGTAGTATATGTTGTATCTCTTTTATCCTGTTACTTTCAACTTTTCTGTAACCTTATATTTAAAAAAAAATTAAAGTACAGCTCTTTTAAGCAGATTATAACTGATTTTTTTTCATCCATTCTGAAATTCTTTTATTTTACTTGGAATACTTAATCCATTTATATTCAATGCAAATATTGATATATTTGAGTTCAAATCTACCATGATATTCTTTTTTGGTCCCATCTTTGTTCCTTTTTTCTCCTCTCTTGTGTTCACTGTGATAACACAAGTATTTTTTTTTTAATTTCTCATTCCCTCCTCTACTGTCTTGTTAAATATACATTATAATTCTTTTAGTGGTTGCCTTAGAGATTATAACATGTATTCTTAAGTAATTATAGCCTATCACAATTAATACTTTTACCACTCCTCAGAAAATGCAAGGACCTTTGCCTCTTTAAGTTAATTTACACAGTCCCCCCACTTACTGTGCTACTGTTATCATGTATTTATATTCTACAAATATTCTAAACCTCATAAAAAAAAAAAAAACAGTCCTTTTTTTATTTATATTTTTCACATACTTATCCTTTTTCCTCATTCCTTCCTAAATTTCCAAGCTTTCATTAGGGATCATTTTCCATCTGCCTGAAAAGCTCCCTTTACTGTTTCTTTTGGTGATCATCTGCTAGAGATAAATTCTCTCAGCTTTTGTTTGTCTCAAAACGTCAACTTCATTTTGAAGAATATTTTCCTTGGTATATAATTCTAGCTTGACAGCTACTTTTGATACCATACAGATGCTATTCCATTATTATCTGGCTTCCATGAGTTCTATCAGAAGTTAGCAGCTAATCAATCATATTGTTGCTCCCGTGAACACCATGTTTCTTTTCTCTATGGCTCCTGGCTCCTTTTAAGAATTTTTTGTCTTCATTTTTCATCAGTTTTATTATGATGTGCCTAGGTGTGGTTTTCTTTGCATTTATCCTACTTATGGTACACAGAACTTTTGCATCTGTGGCTTGATAGGTTTACAAAATTCTCAGCCAGATCTCTTCAAATATCCCTTCTGACCCATGTTCTCTCTTCTGTATTTCTGGGACTCAAATTACATATATTGAGACCTTTTTACCATTTGCCATATGTATCTTATATTGTATATTTTCTATCCTTTTTCCCTCTGTGCTTCAATCTGAATGTTTTCTACTGACTCATCCTCCAGTCCAGGAATCCTCTCTTTTACTCATTTCTAATCTTCTATTAAACCCATCTACTGAATTCTTAACTTCAATTATTGTAATCTCAGTTACAGGATTTCTATTTGGTTCGCTTTTATGGATTCTTGCTCTCTGGTGAAAACTTCTATTGAGTTCTCTATTTTTCTGAGCACATTAACCATGGTTACTTTAAACTATGTCTCTGTCTGAGTAACCCAATAGTTGGATCAACTGTGGCTCCATGCCTTTTGTCATTTTTTTTCCCTTGTTTGGTTTTGTTGTTGTTGTCATTTGTTCCTGCTTCATACTATTCTGGTAACTTTTTATTTTAATGTATGAGAAATCTTCTCTGCATATAATTCCACGGAGAGGATTTAATTTTATCTTCTGGAAAACAGATGGAGAACTGGCAGATCATCCTGATTCAGGCAAGGTGAGTCTATTTCCAACTCGCCCTTGTCCCTAGCGCTTGACCTTCAAGAGTCTGAGCTAAAAGCTTGAACTATTTACCAGAGCCCCTCCTCCTGAACTCTAATTTCAGTCTCCTCAGCCCTCTGAGGCTACCCAAATTTCTGCTTACCTTTTTAGCTTCTTGCAGCTACTTTCTGTTTAGTTTATCAGTAGCTCATTCCACACATGTACTTCTTATGACGTGGCGAATGGCTCTGCAAGCAGAATACTGGGCTCAGTATTCTGCAATATCCTTTCCTCCATGATCTGGCTCAAGCTCTGGCTGCCTCGGTGGCCATGAACTCTAATATTTGACTCTCAGCCTGATAAGTACACTTGCCACAAGCTCTGGGCCACTGCTTTTTGTTCAGACTCTATGCACTACATCACAATTGGCAAATGTCCCCAAGGGGAAAATTGGCAGTGAATGTAAGTCTCACTTCAATGCATTTCCCATCCCTCTAGGATCTTGACCTGTCCAGTTCTAGCTGCACTGCTTTCACTTTGTTGCCTTCAACATCTGTTCTGTAGTTGTTCTTAGCAAGTGGGTTAGTCTGATACTAGCTACTCAATCTTAATCGAAAGCAGGAGTGGTAATTACTTTTTAATAGGCCACAAGCAATACAAAGTTAAGAGCTAATTGGATTCATTAAATTATTTGGTTGATTAGATTAATAACCACCTTGAATTTCCATAGCACCATTCTTCCATGGACCTCAAAATGCTTTCACACATTAGCAATGGATTATTTCCAGTTCCATCAAGCTCTAATTTATAAATTTAAAATTGGAATAATGGGATAAAATAACAAGTTCCCAGGTATCCAGAGAAAATAGAGAAAAACCAGGGCTTTGAACAAGTTCAAATTGGTCCCTAACCAGCAACATTAACATTGCCTGGGAACTTGTTAGAAAAGCAAATTCTCATCAGGGGCTCAAATCAGAATGAACCGGTTCAAAGCTCTGATAAAAACAGATACTAAACATGTTGGTTGCCAATATCATTAAGACCTAGTAGCTCCTAACATCTAGGGATTGATTTCAAGTGGTTTGGAATTCTAGGATCAAGATTCTCCATAAATATACCATGATTCATATTAAGCATGTAACTCCTCATTACCTCTAATGCCCTAAAGGAATATCTAAACTATATAACGTGTGCTAAGTACTAACTATACAACAATTGTGAGAATGGTGCAGGACGGGGCAGTGCTTTGTTCTGTTGTACAAAGAACCCACTCGATGGCACCTAACAGCAGCAAAGTGCTGATTTGGGTGCTTCATCAAGCAGGCTAAATAGATGTCACATCAAGGCTACTCGGAATTTTTTTTAAAAACATAGTAATAGTGAAATAATTTTCTATAAGACTGATAGGACAACAAATATTGTTGTTTAATTCGTAATTGAGTCTCTCATGTAAGTGAAAATATAACAATATCACAACCCATATTCTATCCATCCTTCCAGGTTTACTATTGCAGTAACCTTTAAAGTAATATCTGTTCTATGAAGTTGGGAGTTTTTTCCATGTCTTCTCTCCAGAATTGGCATTAAACCTTGATTTCTTACAAACTCACTCCAGAGAGGCATATTCAGCTTACAAAAGAAACCCAAAGATTTTTTTTTTTTTAAGAAAACTAAATGGAGATAAAAGTTACTAAATAAGCAAGCAAGAGCCTATAGACCTTAACTTTAAATCACAGTAAATAGTTACAAATGAAACATGAAGACACCCAATAGCCACCCAATAAATATTTGATGCTATTGATTTCTTGCATCCTACGATGAGTTTTTCGTGGGGCTTTGGTAGTAATTGGGTATCTCATCTTAATACCTTAACACAAAGGAATTTAGAATAATCCATCATTGTTCTTCTCCAGGATTCCAGATAACAAGCACCACAAGCTAGGTGAAAACAGGTTGACCTCACAAGGCCCCGTACGGCCTGTGACTTGAGAATTAATAATAAATGGAGGCTGGCGTTGTTATAGCCAATTTTTGTTCAAATTTGAAAATACATCACAGACACTGGCTCAACATCCTAACTTTCTTGAAAGACCAAGAAGAAACAAATATGGCTACATCCATTTTATAAATCAGTAAGCACAGAGAGGTACATTATTAACCAAATGTCTCACAACATACCCACCTCAACTAGGAAAGGTGCCTTGGTGTCCCCACTACCAATCCAATAAGTCACAGATTAGCACTGATGATCTGCTTACTCCTTATACTGTTTTTACTTCATAAACCAAATCCTAACTAGTAGGCTGTTTCTAAAACATTTGTCCGGGACTGTACCATTTTTATGTTTACAAATTGGACCATACCTAGCATAATACTATTGCACAGTTCACTTGTATCCCATTTAAGAGTAAGCAATAAAGAATAGTGCGAAAAAACTGGGGGTCCATTTTCATTCTTACATTTACCAAAAAAAAAAAAAGGCCCTATTTGTTGGTTATGTCTAACGGGTCATTATCACCTGCATGATGAAGGCACAAGTGAGAATGGGTAAATAGGGCATTTATCACACTAATAAGATTAGAAAATATTAGCTTAGACCTCAGACATCCACATATTTAATGAAGCTTAAAGAATCCAAAAGGAGCAGCTTTAGAAATTATTTGAGTATCACTTTATCTTTTGCAATGGATAAATCAAATATTACTGTTTCTTCACTCAATATTATAAAGCCCACCATTCACAGTGAGAGAAAATTCATGGGAGATGTTGTAAACCAATTCCTACTCTTTTCATCTGTCTCCAAATTCAGTTATGCTGTTTCCTCCTTTGGTTGACAGTATGCAATATGCTGAACTTCCTTCAAAACCTTAATACTGTTCTCATCAATCGCAGGATAAAAAAGAAATTGTGTCAATAGCAACCAAACTGCCAGAAGACGCAGCTCAAATGTTTCCCAACATGCAGTCAACACCTGGCAAGAGTCTAGGGGTTGGAAGAGCTACGCGTGCCCACTAGGAACAGATGTGAAAAAAATGGATACAGTGAATATACATTTCCTTATTGGAATGCTGCTTGCTTTACTTTGCTTTGCCAATGTGACAAGACTACCATCTCTTTCTATTTCTACAGCTCTTCCCTATGTGAAAGTCAGCAGAACTCACACCATCAAGGGCCCTCCAAGGGAGACTGGGGTTTCTGTCTCCCCTGGCTCCCCTGGCTACTGCTTCAGGCTGGTCAGCCCACCTGGAGAGTTTCGGACCTCCTCCAAAAGCACACTCCAGAGAGTTAGACTTCTAGGTACCTCTCGCTTGTTTCTGTTTAGCTTGCTCATCCTCCCCGACAAGGACTTTGCTCTACATTAAACTGCTCACCTCCCTCTACAATTTCTCAGGTTGCATTCAGAATCAGAAAATCCAAGAAATATATTCACAGATGTTCCCTTGTTTATTTGTTGACTCTGTGTAATTTGTTTGCCCTAATTTGTTTTTGTCTACCTTGGGACTTCCTTTTTTAATTTCCCTTTCTCTGTTTACCCCTCTTTGTGGAGCAGCGGTCTGTTAAGCTGTGAGAGGCACACGCCAAATTAAAAAAAAAAAAAAATGCACTGCAGATTGTTTTAAGCATGGGCTGCCCCTTTGGGCCTGAAGGCCTTGCTTGAAGCCTGCACCTGCTCCTCCTCCTGAGACGTGGGGCTCCTGATCTTTATCCCCTGCCTTTAAGCTGCCTGATTCCTATTATCCAAAGTCAAACAGCGTTCTCTACATTCACGCCTCCAGCACTTGGCATGAAATTAATAAGCCTGGCTGATATATTTCCCTGGAAGCCTGCCACTCTTTAACAGTGGTGTTAGATTAAAAATTTTGGCATGGTTAATGAACAGGGAAAAGCTGAAGCCAAAAGTTTCATGCAGCAATGCAAAGATTTGAGGGTTATGAAAAGAATACCAACTTCCTTCATATTTTCTGAATGCCATCCTAATTACAGGGTTAGATAACAAACACAGCTAGATGGTCGGCATTGAAGAAAGGGTGTATTCTCAGACTCTTCTCATATTTAGGTGGTGTCGTCTGTCCTTTCAATCACATGGCCTTCTGTTAGACTGGGTTATCTAAAATTGTAATAACAGCCATTTGTGTTCTAAATAGGCCTCCCTCATCCCAGGTCACTCTCTTTTCTCATTAAAGGAGCACTGTCAATGGGTTTCAGGCCAAAATTTGATCTTCCTGAAGTGAAAGTCAATCCAGTGAGAAGAGATGATTTTGAAGAGAGTCTCACTGCTGGAGGTCCTGTCCTCATTGTTTAAGGCTGCGACCATACTCCCCAAATCATAAAAACAGCACCTCCCCACCACACAAGAAATACTTGCTACCTAGGTCCACTCCTTTAGTCCCCACCCCCTTCTAAATAAAGCACCAAGCTAGAGAATTATCCCCACCCAGAAGATGTAAAATCCAGCGAGCCCTCATGACCCATGACATTGGATATGGGTTTCATAAGGGTTTGGCAAAATCTAGGCAAAGTTCGATATCCCACACAGGGCCATCTCAGTGTAGAATGGCTAGGGGTTACAGTGACCCGTATGGGTGTATGCCACCCCTCTTCAGGGACTCTTGGTTATGAGTCCTAAAGTCCATCAATGGTGAGACTTCAGGGGTTGGAGAGCTCCTCAAATCTTCTTTGAACCAACTTGAAAAGCATAGGCAAATAGCTCAGAAAGGGATATTCAGCTGATCGAACATGAGATTTTTTTTTCATTTGCTCTAAAGTGTCAGGTCAAGTCAGTCTAAACCTATCCATGATCCATGGGCTACCTAAATCCAAGAGACAGTAATTCTTAGTCTTTGCTTTAGTTCTCCTGATCAGTGGAATAGTCATAAGAAAGCATCATGCCAAAATCACCAACATCCAACACAAGTGTCCATCAAAGGATGAATGGATAAACAAAATGTGGTATATCCATACACTGGAATATCATTCAGCCATAAAGAGAAATGGAGGTCTGATATACGCTACACCACAGGAACCTTAAAAACATTATGTTGAGCGAAATACATCAGACACAAAAGGATGATACTGTATAGCCCCACTTACATGAAATACTTAGAATAGAGGCAAAAGTTTATTAATGGTACCAAGGGCAGGGAGAAGGGGGAGATGAGGAGTTATTATTTAAGGGGTACTGCGTTTCTGTTTAGGAGTATAAAAAAACATTTGAAAGTGGACAGTGGTAATGGTTGCACAACATGATGAATGTAATTAATGTCACTGAATCACACACTTAAAAAAATTGTTAACATGGCAAATGTTTTATTAGATACATTTTACCACAATAAAAAATTAATTTTTAAAAATCAATCAAAAAGTGTATTTCCAACTGAAAAAACATCACCGAGGAATAGATGCACAAGAATCATGTCACCACCACTTGTACTGGCCAATGGGGCAGCCATTCTAGCACAGACACCTTATCTAATCAAAGATGTGAAGAAGAAACTTAAATGGTAAAAATTCCTCCATGGACTAAAAGAGGCAAAAGGCTTCTACAGCACGTGAGGGTTTCATCAGGAGACAAGAGTTGACCCATGGTAAAGTCAAATCAATTTCATAGCAAGCCATTACAACAGGCACCTACTGTATTCTTAATTGCAGGATACTTCAAAGCTTTTTCTCAATATAAAGAACTTATAAAGAGATCAAAGTTCCCGGACCACACATAATGCAGTTCAAAGTTGTCCCAACATGTTCTCTGCCTGCAAGACAAATAAGTTAAATATATTTGCAAATGTCAACTTGGTCTCTTTTAATGTCTCTTAAATCAGGTCAGGGAGTCTGTTTTGGAAACAGAAATAGGATGACTCACAGGTACTTTCTTGGCTCATTACCCGAGCTTACACAACAAAGCAACTCACTTTGAAGCACTCTGGAGCTGCCCTCCTATGGTCCACATCCTTGAGACACTGTTACACTCTATTTGCATTTATAGCACCACCCTTTGGTTTGAGGATAATATGCTGCTAACATACATTTGCATCACCATCATCATCATGTCGCCTGAAAAAGTAAAACCAATGAAATAAAATGTGTTTAGCTTTTCTGACCCTAAGAGCAAATGCTAGTTTGCTTCTGTGGCAGCACTGAGTTTTCTTTCCTAAACTGAACTTGCCCTGAATACTAAACTCCTTCCTAAGTAGGATGAACCACTGCAACAGATGATCCGTTCCATTTTAAAGACTAGCTCTAATGTTGCAAAGTGTTAAGTTTTATCTTTTACCCAGGGTTCTCCAGGAAATATTGTTGGGGAAACCAATATTGGGCGTCAAAAGCTGACTCAATATCTCCCAAAACTGAGTTACCTCTCTTCCCTAGAAATAAGACCAGCCAGATTTTATCTTAGCTCTTAACTCTTCCCAGTGGTTCATTATTTCTTGAGCCATTCCAAGTCTAGGATGAGTTGCCTTTGATCGGAGAAATTGCCAGAACTGTCCTTAGGAGCACAGAACCTTCATTTTTTAATTTGAACGTCTGCTCAGTTACATGAGGCGCAGATGCAGATTTACCTTTCCAGGCTTATCAACAGTGAGAGAACAATCAGAAGAAACTATAAAGATAGGTCCCCTGATCAAAAACCTTTGATGGCTCCCATTCAGCACACCACTCCAACAAGCATTACCTCCCATTACTTTCTTTAACACACCCAACGTTCCAACCAGGAAACCCTGGCAGCATAGTGGTTAAGAAGTACAGCTGCTAACTAAAAAAGGTCGGCAGTTCGAATCCACTAGGCACTCCTTGGGAACCGTATGGGGCAGTTCTACTCTGTCCTATTAGGTCACTATGAGTCGGAATCGACTTGACAGCAACAGGTTTTTTGTTTTTTGACGTTCCAACCAAACGATTGAACTGAGTTGAAGAGGCCCAGATACTTGTTTTCATAGCATCGGGCACTTTTTCCTCATGGAACTCACCACCATAAAAATTGCAAAATTATTTACATAACACCTGTCAACACTGTATCCTCTGGGCCTAGCCCACTGCCTGGCACATAGTAGATGTCCAACCTATGGTTAACAAATAAAGAACAAACAAATGGACCAATGCCCTTTCCTGCCTCTGTATACTTGCTCGCTTCTGTTTGGCTGCAGTTTTAAGTTCTTCCTGTCTACACTCTAACTTTGCTTTAAAGCCCACCTTGAACCCATACTTCCTCCAAGTTTACATTTCCTAAGCAGGGGAACCACATGCATCCTCGCATCACCTTACAAAACAAAAGCCTTAAGTGCACTGGATAATTAAGTGAGTGAATAAATGTTTATGGCCAACCTAATGCTTTGAAGATAAAAACCTCTTTTAATGACTCTTCCTATTCTTAAGAGCACAGACTTCCTGAAGCAGCTGCCTAGGCTAAATAGGAACACAAGATGAATTTCAAGGGATCTTAATGATTTAAAGGGAGATCTCAAAATTACTTCTTATGAGTTTAAAAATGCTTCAAAGTATCATCCCTGTTTCTCCCCCACCCCCTTATCACTCTCAATTGGCTCAATTTAGAAATATTCTACAGAATCCTCCCAGACATCCCATTCACGGTGGTTAAACGCTTCTAAATAATCAGCATATACCAACCAAGAGACTAAGTACAGCCTTGAGCTTGGTGAAAGGGGTCAGACAATGTCCCTACTGGGACAGAAAACTTGGGCATACAGAGCAGGGTAGCAAAGTCCCAAGTGGGAGACACTGGTCCAGGATGGAGCACGGGAGGGTTGCAGGGCTAGAGAGCATGGCCTACAAAGATCCCTCAGTTAAGACTGCAGTGCTGTTGCTCATCCAAGGAAGCCCACCAGAGCACCCACCTTCTCGGGTGGCTCCATCTCCTTTCAGGAAAGAGTGTGAAGCGATGAACTCATCTACACTAAGGAGCTTCCCAGGTCCCTCCCGTGAGCACCTTAAAGAAGGAGCAACACTAGACACAGCAAGATGTTTACCAATGGTAAAATTCCAGGCTTCATATGGGGAGTTATTTGGATCGCTTCTCAAAATACATCACGTACTCACTCCTCTAACCACCTTTGCAATTAGGCTGACCTGATACTAAAGCAACAACAAGTGAGTAAGAATGATAATGAGGCAGACTACAAAAGACCCAACACACACACACACACACAACATTTTTTATTTCTCTTAGATATCCAAAGAACCTTTCTCTAAAATAGGAAGTTAAACAGAAAAACTAACTTTTCCATTACGATTTGCTGCTGCCACCCCCTTAGGGGGTGGCAGTAGGGGTCGTTTAATGTTCTGTGACGAACAGGGGTGAGATTCTTTATGGGGTAGGGTTTATCCTCACCATATGTTTTCTAGCCTTGACTGAGACTATTAATTGGTGTTTCAGGAATCAAGAAGGGGAAGATCAAGGGCATCTAGGGAGCCCTCATCATCTTGTGTCCCTCTACCCTCCATTAGTAGGTGAACACATGTCTAAATGCTTATAATTTGTGCTGATCTACTGCTTAGCCAGCAAACAGGATCCACTTGGAATGTGCTGTATGTCAGCATTACAATTTTCCTGATGTCTAGTCTACTTAAAAAAAAGGGGGGGGGGTCTTTTTTTAATCCAGCAGTTGCAAAATAAAAGTGAAGGTGACTACACTGAGATTCATGAATAGCTAAGGTTTCGGTGGCACCTGGATATCCTGACTCAGTCTGCTCCTCCCAGGAGAACCCCTCACCCAACCAATCCTGCCCAATCTCCCATTTTCCCATTCCTCATCCCACACTACCACCTAACTTGCCAGGCATGGATAGCCATCCCTTCCCAAACATATCAACGGCCCTTCAGTCCCACTTCTTTAGAAAGCTTCCAAAATACTTATTAAATATTAAACCTCACAACAAATAAAGACATCTAACTTAAAACCACAAGTAGAGATGGAATCTCAAAATGGAAAAGATTCTACAACTGATAATGCTCAATATAATAAGGCTACTTATGAAGAAATAAGCACTACAGTTTGGAGCGTCTGGAGCAACTCATCTGGAAGGCAATTTAGGCACAATTATCAAGAGTTAGGACCCCTGGCGACACAGTGGTTAACAGTGTTCAGCTGCTGACCAAAAGGTCAGAAGTTTGAATCCACCAGCTGCTCCTTGGAAACCCTATGGGGCAGTTATACTCTGTCCCATAGGGTCGCTAGGAGGTGGAATCAACTCGATGGCAATGAGTTTTGGCAATGGGATCAAGAGTTATTTAAATTTTCTTGTGCTTTGACTCAGTAATTCCTCCTTAGGAATTTATATTTAGGACATAAAAAGAAATGTTGTCAAAGACTTATGCACAATGATTTTCGTCACTAAGATATTTGAAATTGAAAAAAAAAAAAAAATCCTGGAAACAACTTGAATCTCCAAGAATAGAAAAGTAGTTAAATCAGTGATAGTTACTAAAAATCGTGCTTAGAAAAATATTTAATGAACAGAAAAAAGGTGAAAATACAATTTAAATAAAACAGCAGGATACAAGGCCAACCCCAGTCTTGATTATATTGAACCAATAGTCAAGACTGTTTCCCAATATTTATTACTCCCACTCTTCCTCATGTGTTATTAATTACCTGTGGGAAGAGATGACACAGCAGAAAGTAGAAAACAAAGGAGTCAATTCTTGGCTTTAAATGCCTTGGTTCGAACAGACAAAAAAATCTGGAAAGATGGCAATGTGAAGAAGAGCATACCCTACCCCAAAATTAGATAAAGATGCCTTTGCCTGGGTTAAAGGAAGAGTTGGAGGGATGTAGAGAAGTAAAAAACACATACACATTGTGTGTGTGTGTGCGCGCGCGCGTGCGGTGTGAAGTATGATGACAGGTTGGAAAAGCTGCCAACAAAGAGCACCTGTGCTCCTTCCTGAATAGAGTTCCAGGTAAGCAGCAAAATGATGTGACTTTCCTATCTCCAGGGAAGAAATGGCCATGTGCTACATCTGGGCTAATAGGTCCTTCCATACACACACACCTGGTCCCCCAATGAAGTGTGGGAGCAGCAGAACAAATCCGTGCATAGATGAGTGGCACAGAAGTGGACAGCCTTTAGATGGCTTCCTGAAATCTACCACAGCCCAGGGTGCCACCAAAACCGCCAAATGATCCCTAGGCGATCATAAGAGGAAAGAAGTGGTTGAGGGTAGTTGGGTTAGAGAGAGAGCTCTGGTGATGCCTATGGTCTAAACCAGGTCAGAACTAGGGAAGATTGAACAGGACCCTGCAGGATGTCTCAGCAGTAACAATACAGCTTTAGCATTGCACTAGCCCTCATCATACTTCCACCGAAGACCAGAAACAGAGCTCCCTCCTGTTCTGCATATCATTGTCAGTGACCCCACCAGAAAGCCAAATTTTAAACTTCTGATCTCTGTCCAGTTATCAAATCCCCTATCTATCTAAGCCTGTCCACTCTGACTGTCTCACTCTAGATGAGGCCCTCCTTCAACCCCACAACTGAACTACTAAGCACAGGTTAGGGTTCTCCCTCCATCCAGGCTGTTTGTTTTTTCCATTCCCCTCTCCCCACCTCCAATGCTGCCAGCAGAGTCATCCTCTCGAAATATTCCTGTCACTTACCCCTGCTCAGAAACCTCCAGCACACACAATAACCTGATCTGCCCAATGTGTTGACCTTTTCTCCCCATCCTCTGCAACGGAAACCCCATATGTTAGTTATCCAGTGCTGCCATAACAGAAATACCGCAAGTAATGGCTTTAACAAACAGAAATTTATTCTCTCACAGTTTAGGAAGCTAGAAATCCAAATCCAGTGTGCCAGCTCCAGGGGAAGGCTTTCTCTCTCTGTTGGCTCTGGGAGAAGGTCCTTGCCATCAAGCTTTCCCTAGTCTAGGAACTTCGCAGTGCAGGGACCCCCAGGTCCAAAGGACACACTCCACTTCCGGTACTTCTTTCTTGGTGGTATGAGGTCCCTCTCCTCTCTGCTCACTTTTCTCTTTTATATCTCAAAAGAGATTGACTCAAAATACAACCTAATCCTATAGATTGAGTCCTGCCTCATTAACATAACTGCCTCTAATCCTGCCTCAACATACATAGTGGTTAGGATTTACAACACATAGGATAATCACATCAGATCACACAATCATGGGCAACCACACAATACTAGGAATCATGGCCTAGCCAAGCTGACACACATTTTGGGGGGACACAATTCAACCCATAACACCCCACTTCAGGCTTTTTGTTCTCACCTCTCTTCTCACTCCTTTCTTGCCTTCCAGCCTGTTCACCCATTTCCTAATTTAAATTCACTACAGCTACCCAAACTTCAAGTACTGTAGTAGGGAGGTTTTTATAGAAGGCTTAAAATTTTTTCATCAAGACTGTATCTGGCTTTTACCTTCCACCAAAGTGTTAAATTCTAAAACTTGGACATTTTCTACAAATGTACTCAAATTCAAAAGTGAAAATGAGCCATTTTTGCTGCCTGAGTTAAGTGAACCAGAGAGCAGCAGACAAAATACTCCCCAGTTAAAAAGCCAATTCACGTAAAAAAATTATTTTCTCTTTAATAAATCATAAAGCATGATTGTAAGTCACCCTGCATATATATAGGAGCCCTGGTGTTGCAACACTTAAAGTGCTCGGTTGCTAACCAAAAGATTGGCAGTTGAACCTACTCAGTAGTTCCATGGGTAAAAGACCGAACGATCTGCTCCCATAAAGGTTACAGTCTAAAAGAACCCTATGGGGCAGTTCTACTTTGTCACGTGGGGTTACCATAAGTCAAAAATGGACTCAATAGCACCTAACAGCAAGAAGTGCTGTGTCACTGATAACAATAATGGCAATGAGGGTCATCTAATCCACAGCAAGTTGTTATTCAGTACACAAATGAGGAAAAATACATCCAGGGCTGGAGTCTGAGCGCACATCTCCAACTACAAAGATGTTCTACTTTAAATGTATTCTGTTTGACTTGATTTTTCTTTCTCTCTCTCCTATCAAGTAAAACAAATGCTAGGTGTTATTTTACGAGAAGCCCTAGCTCTTCTGAGAAGGAAGAAAGGAGCAGAAGTTCAGCTCCCGAGAGCTCTTGCTCACCTTAAATGCTTTCCTCGGCTGCTGGGGAACATGACTGGAATCAAAAGGCCAGAAGAATGTCTATGGAGATGGGCTCCCAGCTCCCCGTGACTTCCAAAAGAGCACAGTCGACATCAGAAGGTAGAATTTGGCTCTGTAACGGGCACTGCGTTCTATTTGTGCCTTGGCTGTAAGTGAACGCAGGTCTGCTGTGGCCGCTTGGAAAGGGTGTTTAGTTAAATAGAATAATTCAGCATGTTGAATCAACTCATCTGGGAAATACTCTGGAGAGGGACACAGGCCTTGATTTATGTAACTGAAGAGAAACTGGCACATTCTCTGATTCTATGTGAACATCGCACAACTGGTCAATACAGGGAATAATGAAATCAGTTAATCCAATTGCTTGGCATCAAGAAGGCACAACTTTGGTGTTCGAAGGTAGATACTCTCTAAACTAAATGCAAGCCCATGGTCATCGAGTTGATTCTGACGCACAGCAACCCTACAGGACAGAGTAGAACTGCCCCATAAGGTTTCCAAGGCTGTAAATGTATACAGAAGCAGACTGCCACATCTTTCTCTCACACAGCAGCTGGTGGGTTCAAACCACTGACCTTGTAGTTAGCAGCCAAGTGCTTTAATCACTGTACCACCATGGCTCCCTAGACACTGAACTGACCAGGAGCCTACCATCATTTGATACTTTTCAGCAGTTAAGAGTATAGACATTTTATTATACCTTTCAAATTTGCTTCTTGGTATTCTTGTTGCAAAGAGCATTCACTCCCACTCCGACATGAGTTGATTCCATTTCAAAAGCTGTGTATGAGCCTTATTATGAAGTGCACATTGTACTAGTCATTGAGGAAATAAAGATCAAAAATAAGACATGAACCCTGACTTTATGGAGCTCAGTATAAAGAAATACAGTTTTACTTTCTCTATTAGGGGCCACCTTACAATCTAGATAAACTTGTTTACAATTCTTTTGTCAGGGGAGATGAAAAAAACTAAATCTCCCCTAGATCATGTCTCTGGTTGGAAAATGAAAACATTTTATAACTGAGGGTATTGAATGAAGATTTCTTTTTAGAATCTATTTACCTCTAGTAAAGGCAACAGTCAAGGCATTTCTAAATGAGGAGGGAGATATACTTATTAGGGAGTGAATAAGATTACCGTTGGAAAAGTTATTAGAAAATACATTATAGGACCTTAGGAGAAGGCTCCCAGAAGCTTCAGGTGCCTTTTTGCCAGACTATGGAGTTACCACCAGTCATTCCCACCATCTGGGGAGGTAGAGCTCCCAGGGCCTGCTCTCTGATCACAGGGGCAGAAGGTTTCTGTCAAATATATCCAAATTTATGCCTTTTTGAGTTACAAGAATTGCATTATCAAACGTTTCATTCCTCCACTCCCACTCATGATGAGAAAAAAAAAAAGAAAATCAAATGATGAGAAAAACCACTCTTCCTTCTAGGAGAATCTAGAGAAGGAGTCCAACTCAGAGAGGTAATAAATGTTCAATGAACACTGAGATCCTTGCACATCCTCCACTTGGCTCGCATGGCACCATCTACATCCCTGTCTATAACACCATATTCATCTGTAGGTGCTTATGTATACATGTGTCTCCACTATCTAGAATGAGAGTCCCCCAAGGCAGAGGCTGTGCTGAATTTATCTTTGTGAATGCCCCACAATGGGGCCAGATCAGCTGCTGGATTAATGGGTTTTGCCTGGCTTCAGCACTGCCAGGAACCTTGGGAAGAAGCATAGAAAGAGATGCTGCATCCTTCCCCCAAGAATGACCACAGGAAGGGGCGTGATCCCACAGGAGGTGAGTATGGGAAAGAAGGGGCACACCAACCTCGAGACAACGCTGTCACCAAGACTGGCTATATAATTTGGGGTCCCAGTGCGAAATGAAAACGTTAAGACCCCTCGCTCAAAAAGTATTAAGAATTTCAAGACGGTGACAGCAGAACATTGAAACAAGTGTAGGGCCCCTCTGAGTGTGGCACCCTGTATGACTACACAGGTCACATGCCCCTGAAGCTGGCCCTGCTGGTCACCTCCTCTGCCTCACCCACACAACACTACTATCTGGTTGTACCACTGCTCATGTCTGATCAGTTCTGACTCCAGTGGCTTTAGCTAATGAGAGAAAATAGGGTTTATATCCATGACACTTTAGTGATGTAGACAAAATTGTAGTAATTGAACAAGGCTGCCCTAATGTTCTTGGAAAGCTGTATCTAGGCAGTAACAAAATAATAGTTGCTACTTGTCACAACAGAGCCCTGGTGGCACAGTGGTTAAGCATTCAGCTGCTAACCAAAAGGTTAGCAGTTCAAATCCACCAGCAGCTCCTTGGAAATCCTATGGGGCAGTTCTACTCTGTCTTACAGTGTTGCTATAGCGTCGCTGTGAGTCAGAATTGACAGCAACGGGTTTGGTTTTGTTTGTTTGTTTGATTTGTTACCACATGCCAAGCATTACACAAAACATTAACTCATTTAATCTTCAAAACAGATTTAATATCTATACAAACTAAAAACCAAACCCAGTGCCGTCGATTCTGACTCATAGCGACCCTATAGGACAGAGTAGAACTGCCCCATAGAGTTTCCAAGGAGCGCCTGGTGGATTCGAACTGCCAACCCCTTGGTTAGCAGCCATAGCACTTAACCACTACGCCACCAGGATTTCCTTAAAACCTATAGGGTACCAAAAAAAAAAAAACCAAACCCATTGCTACTGAGTCAATTTTGACTCATAGTGACCCTATAGGACAGAGTAGAACTGCCCAATAGAGTTTCCAAGGAGTGCCTGGTGGATTTGAACTGCCGACCTTTTGGTTAGCAACTGTAGCGCTTAACCACTATGCCACTGGGGTTTCCATCTAGAAGGTAGATATTACTATTATCTCCATTTTTCAGAAAAGGAAACTGGAACTTTAAAAGATTAAGTAACTTTCTGAAGGTCACACAGGAAGTAGGCAGCAAGACTCACATGTAGGTTCTTCTAGAAATAACATCCATGGCCAATATATTTTCTACCTCTCAGCTA
The DNA here is from genome assembly GCF_024166365.1 of Elephas maximus indicus. Lineage (NCBI taxonomy): Eukaryota > Metazoa > Chordata > Mammalia > Proboscidea > Elephantidae > Elephas > Elephas maximus. The sequence goes on from NC_064819.1 coordinate 164,048,241, forward strand.
CCAATCTATCCTGAAGGGCTCCAGTCAGCCATTCAGGGGTGGAAGAGAACTCACCTGCAGAGCTGCATCCTCTACCTGGAAAACTCTGAACTCCTTGCTACCCAGTAAAATACCAATCTTAATTGAAACCCCAATAAAGACACTGCCTCTTCCAGGAAGCCTTCCTGAATATCTTCCCTGCCTCCTTACTTAATTCCTTCCTCCTCTGCTCCCTCTACACTTTATACTTACTCCTATTATGGCACTAACCCCACAACTGAAATTTGTTTACATGTTTTTCCTGCCCAAAAGTGAATTCCTTGAGGGTAAGGGCAATATCTTATTGACTTATTTCAACTCTTGATAATACAACGCCTGATTCATAGCAGGGGCTCAATAAACATACCAAAAAAAAAAAAAACAAACAGCTGCTGTTGAGTCAACTCTTACAGCTGCCCGTGTATGTCAAAATGGAACTACATTCCATAGGGTTTTTAATGGCTGATTTTTGGAAGCAGATCACCAAGCCTTTCTTCTAAGGTGTCTCTGGGTGGACTTGAACCTCCAGCCTTTCAGTTAGCAGCCAACTGTGTTAACCATTTGGGCCATCCAGGGATTTTTCAATAAACATAAATTCAATTTAATCAGTGGAACGGAATAGAACAGAATGTAATGATATGTCCTGGGTTTATCTTTCTTGTCTAGGGATTCCAGAAAGCTTTGAGGTAAAAAAAAAAAAAAAAATCTGGGGGACAATGGTTTGGAAAAAAAATTCACAGCTTCGTGGTTGTAACCCTCTCACCTACTGAAAGATGGAAATTTAATTTGTTTTTAACCTCGGAAAGTGGGCACCTCTGCCATCTCTGCCTCTTCTCCTCTCTGAACTGCAAAACAGGTTAAGCAAGAACACTCTAGGAAGGAACAGAATAGACCAAAAGATCTTTTCAAGATCTTTTAGTCTTCAGAGTATAAATATTCATTTCAATCCTTAAAAACAATCTCTTAAAGGGGAATTCCTTCGTAGTAAATTGAGTCCTGGGCCAAGCTGACTCCCTGCTCTGCCGAGCTCTCCCTTTATTCCTACCTCTTGCTAATTGACCTCTAGTCTTCTCCAGGACCTGCCACTGCACCCTTTACAACCACCACTGGTATGCTCTTGGTAGCACACAGGTACATTCTCATTAAGGCTTTAATTAAATTTCATCTGTTAAGATGTCAGTGACCCAACTTCGCAGCTAAAAGGGAACATGTAAAAGTTAACTTTGTAAGGTCCTAGAACACAAAACCCTGACAATGTATGAGGGATTCACATATGAACTCATTTCAAAAGAAGAGTGTTTGAAATGGCCTAGTCCAAGTATACCGAGGGGAGAGAAAAAAAAGTCTGTCTTTGATCGATGAGAAAATGTTTATAAAAATAAAGATAAGCCAAGTCATTTAGTCTATCTGAATTGATTTAAGTATTTTACACTGTCACACTCTCTGGAAATATGTGAAGCTAATGGGGAAATTATTCATGCAGTAGGAGGTTTTAATAAGCCTGCTTAGATTAAGGAATCTCAAAATGGAAGCTCTCTAGGAGACCTGCAGTCATGTACTCTAGTTCTCCATTACTGTATTGGTTTCCTATGGCTGCAGTTACAAATTACCTCAAACTAGTGGCTTAAAAAGAGCCCTGGTGGTGCAGTGGTTAAAGCACTCAGCTGCTAACCAAAAGGACAGCGATTCTAAACCATCAGTGGCTCTGCACGAGAAAGATGGGTCAGTCTGCTTCTGTAACGATTTACAGACTTGAAAACCCTATAGGGGCAATTCTACTCTGTCCTATAAGGTCTCTCTGAGTCTGACTCGATGGCAGTGGGTTTTAACTGGCTTAAAACTATACAAATGTATTATCTTACAATTCTGTAGGTCATGAGTCTGACACGGGTTTCACTGGGCTAAAATTAAGGTGTCGGCAGGACTTCACTCCTTTATGAATTCCAGAGAAGAATCTATTTCCTTGCCTTTTCCAGCTTTTAGAGGCTGCCTACATCCCTTGACTCGTGGCCCTTTCTTCCACCTTCAAAGTCAGCGCACTGTATCACTCTGACCATTCATCCCTCTGACCCCAGTTGGAACCGCTCTCCACTATTAACGAACCATGTGACCGCATGCTTTGCCTAATGGCTGCTCTTGAAGGGAAATCCACCCAGATAATCTGGGATAATCTCCCCATCTCAAAATCCTTAACTTAATCACATTTGCAAAATCCCCTTTGCTGTGTTAGGTTAGCATATTCGCAGGTTCCAGGAATGAGGACATGGGCATCTTTGGGGCCATTATTCTGACTACCACAACTATCAAGGGAAAGATCCTCCAAAAATGTGACTGTGGGATAGGTATCTTGTATTACAGTATGCTCTATGTCAGAGCCTAAGGCTCCTTCTCAGCATAAAGCCTGTTTTTCAGCCTCCAGTATAAATTTCTCTTAGGACCATACTTCCAAATTGCAGCAGTCCCACTCTCCAGCCCCCTAGAAACTCCTAGCCCAACATTTCAGTTATGGGCTCATTAGAATTTAGGGCCTTTTCAATCTGCTCTATACGAGTTTATGACTGATGGAAACTAAATTATGCCAAGCTACCTAACCTCTCTTCTTTCATTTTTTTTTTTTGGTATTTAGTCACCTCATGTTCCCTCACATCTCCTGTGGGAGGCTGCACTGGTCTTTGATTCCCTGTATCAATGGAGACATGAGCTTCCCTTATCTTGCTTGATCCTCTAATGACCTTCCAGTGGATGCGTCTCGCCCGCCCCAGCCCATCTGCGAGCCACACCCAGCCCTCCAAGCCCTTCCCCCCAAGGCCAACCACAGGTACACACACAACCAGGTACACACATCCATGCCTCCATCAAGGCTATGAGTAGCTTTAAGCAACAACTAACATGCAGTTCTGAAGCTGAAAAAGATGGATTTTTTTTTTTTTCTGTATACCCCATTTTCTTATACATAAGCATTTTAAGGGCATTCTACTGTCCAAAAGTAAGAAAGAGTATTTGGAATATGTAACATAGCTATTTTTATTGGAAATTTAAGGCAGTAAAATATACAAATCTAACCCACAACATTTGATTAATAGATTTTTATACCAAAATAGAGCTATAAGTACATCTTTCTATCAAAATATATTTCACCTCAGTATAATTGACAGCAATCAAGAGAAATGCACAAGGCCCTTTGTTGCTCTGTTGAAACATAAATCCTTTCAAAGGGTACACACATAAATTAATTGATAAAGCAAAAGAAAGAATGACAGCCAGCAATATAAGCATATCTGTCAAAGAAGAGAATTCTAATTCTTCCGGTAATGTGAGATTTTTAAAAAATGTTTCTCTCCTTAACAATGGAGACTTGGCTGACAAATGTTTACTTTTCCCTCATTGTCCCCAATCTTCCCACAAAAATAAGTGTTAAAACTCATTATTTATGCAAAGTTTGTTTTTCTCCTAAAAAGCATATAAATTTTAAGTTTTTTTAGTGCTGAAAACTACAAAGTCTTTAGTATTACTTTTCTGAGTTACGTGGGATGCTCCAAGGGGATTCTATCTCTTTTTTAACTAAGTATTTCTCTCTGCTTCCTTTCAGGAGGCAAAAATGTACACCACCATCTCAATCAGCCAGATTGTTTCTGAGTTTTTCCACTTGACCTTAAACTCTCCAAATTTGACTACGGTGCCTGCCTCGGGTAGCCTGGTTGCATCTGGGCGAACTGACTTCCTCGGAGATCTTTCATGCACAGGCTCTAGGGTCTGGGGTCAAAACTGGCCCCACTCAAAGTACAGGGGTGGGAGGAGAGGGCAGCCCCAACAGGATTGAGAGAAGAATTAAGAAATTAAAGGCTCTCTACCTGTGGCTGCTCTTGACAAGGGACCGTGAAGCCTATGTACTTCTTCCTGCATGTGCTCTGCAGTTCGAAAAACAGACCAGCCAATTAATAGTTTATTAATGATAAGTAGTATAAAACACCAGATAGACCCGGATTGGATTCCTGACCAATGCATCTGTCTGTCAGTGGAGGCCTGAGCGTTGCTATGTATGATTCTGAACAGGTTTCAGTGGGGCTTCCAGATTAAAATGGAGTAGGAAGAAAGCCCTGGCAATCTACTTCCGAAAATCAGTCAACAATAACCCTATGGATCACAAGAGTCTGATCTCCAATAGGTTATGGAAATAGTGCAGGGTCTTTCCAATATGCATGGGATTGACTCAATGGCAGCTAACAACAATAACAACTTCAAAAACACTTAACAGTTTATTACTCTCTCTAAGGTATAATGAAAATGAGAAAGGATGAAGAAAAGAGGGGAGAGGAAAGCAGGGCAAGAAAGGACACGTTTCGATCATCTACCCTGGGCCTGGTGCCTTATGGACGTTATCTTTCATAATCCTCCTAATTACCCAAGGTTGTCATTATTGTTCCCATTCACAGGGAAGGAAGCTGAGGCTGAGCACATTTATGCAATTGCACATGGTCACAGGGTTTAGAAGTAGCAGAGCTACTAGTCTGACTTTCACTATTGGCCCTCAGTCATTTTAACTCCCAAGTCCACTCCTTGCAAGCTGTTAGAGTGGGCAGTCACTTAATTTGCATCAGTGCCTCTGCCCCCTCGCCTCATTTTTGGTATAGTCCTTTTCTAACACGTAACACAACTCCCTTGGCACAGGAAGTAGGTGTCACCTCTTCCACCACACTGGACCCAGGGGCATCAGCAGTCCACCAACCTGAAAACATTTCAAGCAGCTAAAAGTCTGAGTTGGGGCCTCGCCAACTCCTCAACACTTCTACTACCCAGAGAATTATCTGGGCTCCCCCCTCTCACCATCCCCAGTGGATTCCGGCCTAGTCCCAACCCCCCAGGGGTTTCTTCAGGCTGAGATCAGGGCCTGGGGCACTATCTGAGGGATTTTAAGGCTTCGCCTCAGTGGTTCAGACTAGTCTGAATTTTATAGGCTGCAACTTGAGTTGGTTGCCTACGTCCATGGGCAGCTGACAGCTGTCAGGGAGGCAGGCCTCCCTTTTGCTGCTAGCCAGTCCTGAGGCTCATTCACAGAGACAGGGACAGAGTCCACACTGACAGACCATTTTGGCTGTTTCTGCGAGGCCCCAGTAAACTGGATTTGGCTGCAAACGCCTCTAAAGTCGGCAGAACATGCCGGCTTCCATGATACCATTGTATCAACTTATAAAAACTGGACACAGGTCTGGACAAAGACTTTGCTGACCCATCCTGGAGATGGCTTTGTTTCAGCCAAATGCGCTTTTTCTTTCCATGTGACAAACATCTTGGAGCTGCTACCATGTGCTAAAGGCTGGTGATGCAGAGCCTCTGTGATATGTTCTCCCTAAACTTCTACTGATAAAGTGGAAAGGTTGCTAAAGGCCACTCCGCCACTCATTTATTCATTCATTCATCACTCATTAATTCACTTATTTGATAAATGTTGTTGTTGTTAGGTGCTGTCGAGTTGGTCCAACTCAAGGACCCTATGGACAACAGAATGAAACACTGCCCAGTCCTGCACCATCTTCATAATCATTGCTAAGTTTGAGCCCATTGTTGCATCCACTGTGTCAATTCATCTCGTTCAGGGTGTTCCTCTTTTTCACTGATCCTCTACCTTACCAAGCATAATATCCTTCTCCAGGGACTGGTCCCTCCTGATAACACGTACAAAGTACATAACCAAGTCTCGCCATCCTTCCTTCTAAGGAGCATGCTGGCTGTACTTCTTTCAAGACACATTTATTTGTTCTTCTGACAGTCCATGGTACATTCAATATTCTTTGACAACACCACCAATTCAAAGGCACCAATTCTTCTTCTGTCTCCCTTATTCATCCTCCAGCTTTCACACAGATATGAGGCAACTGAAAATATCATGGCTTGGGTCAGTCTCAGGCCTCAAAGTTATCTCTTTGCTTTTTAACACTTCAAAGAGTTCTTTTACAGCAGATTTGTCCAATGCAATGTGTCGTTTGATTGTTTTTTTAATTTTATTGTGCTTTAGGTGAAAGTTTACAGCACAAATCAGTTTCTTATTCAAAAATTTATACACAAATTGTTTTGTGACACTGTTTCCAATCCCTGCAATGTGTCAGCACTCTCCTCCTGTCCATCCCAGGTTTTTCCTGTCCATTCATCCCATTTTCCTGTCCCTTCCTGTCTTCTTGTCTTTGCTTTCGGGCAGGTGTTGCCCATTTGGTCTCCTATACTTGACTGAACTAAGCAGCGTATTCCTCACATGTGCTATTGTTTGTTTTATAGGCCTGTCTAATCTTCGGCTGAAAGGTGGACTTTAGAAGGGGCTTCATTTCTGAATTAGCAGGGTGTTAGGTGGCCACAGTCTCAGGGGTTCCTCCAGTCTCTGTCAGACCAGTAAGTCTGGTCTTTTTTTATGTATTTGAATTTTTTTCTACTTTTTTTTTCTCGCTCTGTCCAGGACCCTCTATTGTGATTCCTCTTAGAGGGGTCGGGGTGGCAGCCAGGCACCATCTAGCTCTTCTGGGCTCAGGCTGGTAGAGGCTATGGATCACATGATCCATTAATCTTTTGGACTAATATTTCCCTTGTGTCTTTGGTTTCGTTCATCCTCCTTTGTTCCAAACGTGATGAGAACAATAGATTTATCTTAGACAACTGCTCAAAAGTTTTTAAGACCCCAGATGCCAATCACCAAAGTAGGATGTAGAACATTTTCTTCATGAAATATGTTAAGCCAATTGACCTAAATGTCCTCTGAGACCGTGGTCCCCAGCCCTCAGCCCCAGTATCTTAGTCCCTCAAGGTGTTTGGAAGTATCTAGGAAGCTTCTATGACTTTGCCTTGGTCAAGTTGTGCTGCCTTCCCCTATATTGCATGTTGTCTTTCTCTTCACCAAAGTTAACACTTGGCTCCTGTCTAGTTAGTGATTTTCCCTCCCTACGCTTCCCTCCCTCATAACCATCAAAGATTGTTTCTTTCTGTGTGTAAACCTTAAGTTTGTATAATAGTGGTCTCATACAATATTTGTCCTTTTGTGATTGACTTATTTCACTCAGGATAATGCCTTCCAGATTCATCCATGTTGTTAGATGTTTCCCAGATTCATCATTGTTGTCATTACACAGAATTCCATTGTGCATATGTACCATAGTTTGTTTATCCATTCATCTGTTGATGGGCACTTAGGCTGTTTCCATCTTATTGCTATTGTGAATAATGCTGCAATGAACATAGGTGTGCATATGTCTATTCATGTGATGGATCTTATTTCTCTAGGATACATTCCTAGGAGTGGAACTGCTGGATAATATAGTATTTCTATTTCTAGTTTTTTAAAGAGGCACCATATCAGTTTTCCATAGTGGTAGTACCGTTTTACATTCCCACCAGCAGTACAGAAGAGTTGCAATCTCCCCACAACCTCTCCAACATTTGTTTTTTTGTGATTTTTTGATTAGTGCCAGTAATGCTGGAGTGAGATGGTATCTCATTGTAGTTTTGATTTGCATTTCTCTAAAGGCTATTGGGCTTGAGCATTTCCTCACGTGTCTGTTAGCTGCCTGAATGTCCATCTTCTTTGGTGAAGTGTCTGTTCATATCCTTTGCCCATTTTTAAACTGTATTATTTGTCTTATTGTTGAGGTGTTAAAGTATTTTGTAGATTTTAGAGATCAGACCCTTGTCGGATATCATAGCCAAAATTTTTTTCCCAGCCTGTACGTTCTCTTTTTACTCTTCTGGTGAAGCCTTTTGATGAGCATTTTTAAGAGTTCCCAGTTATCTAGTTTACCTTCTGGTGTTTGTGCATTGCCAGTTATGCTTTGTATTTTATTTATGCCATGTATTAGGGCCCCAGCATTGTCCCTATTTTTTCTTCCATAATCTTTATTGTTTTAGGTTTTATACTTAGGTCTTTGATACATTTTGAGTGCATTTTTGTGTATGGGGCCTGTTTCATTTTTTTTACAGATGGATATCCAGTTTTGCCAGCACCATTTGTTAAAAAGATTGTCTTTTCCACATTTAATGGACTTCGGTCCTCTGTCAAAGATCAGGTAACAGTAGGTGGATGGATTTACATCTGGGTTCTCGATTCTGTTCCATTGGTTTTATGTGCCTGTTGCTGTACAAATACCAGGCTGTTTTGACTACTGTGGCTGTACAGTGGGCTCTGAGCTCAGGTAGTATCAGGCCTCCTACTTTGTTCTTTTTCAGTCATGTTTTGTTTATCCAGGGTCTCCTTCCTTTCCATATAAAGTTGGTGATTAGTTTTTCTATCTCATTAAAGAATACTGTTGGTATTTGAACCGGGATTGCATTATATCTATAGATCATTTGGGGTAGAACTGACATTTTCACAATGTCGAGTATTCCTATCCATAAGCACAGTATGTTTTTCCATTTACGTAGGTCTCTTTTGGGTTCTTAAAGTACTGTTTTATAGTTTTCTTTGTATAGGTCTTTTACATCCCTGTTTAGATTTATTCCTAAGTATTTTATCTTTTCAGTGGCTATTACAAATGGTATTGTTTTCCTGGTTTCCTTTTGAAAGTTCTCTTTGTTGCTGTATATCGTTTGATTTCTTGACTGCTGCTTCCACGGGCATTGATTGTGGATCCAAGTAAAATGAAATCCTTGACAACTTCAATCTTTTCTCTGTTTATCACCTTCTTGCTTATTGATCCAGTTGTGAGGATTTTTGTTTTCTTTATGTTGAGATATAATCCATACTGAAGGCTGTGGTCTTTGATCTTCATCAGTAAGTGCTTCAAGTCCTCTTCACTTTCAGCAGGCAAGGTTGTGTCATTTGTGTATCACAGGTTGTTAATAAGTCTTCCTCCAATCCTGATGCGGTGTTCTTCATACAGTCCAGCTTCTTGGATTATTTTCTCAGCATACAGACTGAATAGGTATGGTGAAAGAATACAGCCCTGACACATACCCTTTCTAATTTTAAACCATGTAGTATCCCCTCGTTCTGTTCAAAAGACTGGCTCTTGGTCTAAGTACAGGTTCCTTATAAGCACAATTAAGTGTTCTGTAATTTCCATTCTTCACAATGTTATCCATAATTTATTGTGATCCGCACAGTCAAATGCCTTTTCATAGTCTGAAAAACACGGGTAAATATCTTTCTGGTATTCCCTGTTTTCACCCAAGATCCATCTGACATCAGCAATATCCCTCATTCCACATCTTCTTCTGAATCTGGCTTGAATTTCTGGCAGTTCCTTGTTGATGATAATAGATACTGAATATCTATTTGTTGGAAAAATACTGTGTTAGGCACTGTGGGAAATAAAAGGAGAACTCACCACATAAAGTTTGTACTTTAGCAGAGGAGCTAAGTCACGGATATAACTTTTTCTAAGATGAGGTAGAGGAGATGCAATGAGAAAAGTGCAGATCGAGTGCTATGAGTTCGGAAGTTGAAAGACACTACTTGCATTTAGAGAATCAGGGAAGTTGTCTGGAGTTTGGGTTTCCCCCAAAACAAGTCTCAAGATAAGAATTTGGCTGCAAGTCATTTTTTGGGAGGGAGAGGATTTCAGGAAGCACAAGAAAGGAGTGGAAGTTGAGATAGGGAAGGGAGGAAAACCTTTAATTAGTGTGTTACTACTATGAGCAATGGAGACTCAACTGCATTACGGAGCCTCTGAGAAAGTTTTGAACATGCATCAGAAATGTTGCACTGAGGGGTGAGGAAGCCGAGTGTCTATCCCTCAACTTCCATGATGGAGGGCTGCTCCCTTTGTCTCATGTACAGCCCAAATCACCACCTGTGACCAGAGAATACCCTTCAGACAGCAGGAAGGTGTCAGCGTTTATGGGAAGTTTCAAGGTCTTAAAGGAAGGGTAGAATTTGGCCTGTGGGGGACAGAAAAATTTCAGCTGAGGAAACAGCCTGAACAAAGGCACAAAGGCAAGAAACCACAAGCAGTATAAAGGGAATGGTGGATAATTCAGCAAGTTACTTCATATTCCACATAGTGGGGCTGAGAGAGAAGCTGTAGGACAGGTAATATTTTCAAGGGTTCATCCATGTTGTAGCATGTATTAGGGCTTCATTTCTCTTTATGGCTGAATAATATTCCATTGTACGTATGTACCATTCATCTTCTGATGGATACTTGGGTTGTTTTCACCTTTTGGTATAAAAAAGCTGGAAGTTTTTAATGCAGCGCAGTAAGGGTTACAGAGTTTGTAATTTTACGGGCTAATAAAAAAACAATAGATCTTTTTAGGTGATTTACAAAGGACTAAAAACCATAAAAATAGGTCCATACTTGTCTCCTTTAACTGAAAAGCAGTTTGTCAGATGAATAATAATATTTACATTTTTATTGTCTCTCTAAACAAATGTCCATAATTTTATTTCTCTGAAAAATTTCTGCTGCTTCTTGGAATTCTCTTCACAACTTAAAACATCAGGCTGTTCTTCAAACCACCTAGTCTTTTCTAATCATCTCAGATTTTGATCAAATCAAATAGGTGAAAGTCCTTGACTTTACAAAGAGAAGCGATTAGAAAAGCAAGTAGGAAAACCCAGGGGAAGTACTTTCCTAAATTCCTACCAATAGTATGAAACCCAGCAAGCCGCAGCACAACAGGTCCCCTCATTGGGACCACTGGTTCTCCATTTGCAATCCCAGCCCCACTCCCAGTTTAAGCCTCAATTGGGGCAAAGATGTTTAAAAAGGCTTCTTTATGTGTCTATTCTGTTCTGGGTGCTTTTTAGAACTTGCCACATTTAATTCTCCCAACACCTCCCAGGGCTAGGTGGTAACAGCACTAGTCACATGTAAGATACCTGAGGCTTTTGCCAAACAGCATACAACAAATCAGCAATAAAGCTGGGATCAAACTCAAGTCTGTCTGACTCCAAAGCCCATGCTCATTCCACCATACCACACAGCCAACGCTGGACCTTACCCCACTTTTGTGCTACATGTCCGCCATCTCTGAACCATCATCTGGTAGCTAGTGCCCGGCTACCACTGACCGGCTGTTCATCAGGAATTTAGAACACTGTCTCGCCTGGACTTACCCATAATGGGATCTGGTACTAGGCTGGGATTCCAGCCAGTTTGTCTTGGACTGTCCTTGCTGGATGAATGGGCTGTCCCAGGCTATTTCCCCACTTCTAGGAAACTCTAGTGACCGAAGACCAGACGAGTTTTGGAATGACATCAAGGTCATAATCCATGAAGAAAGCAAGAGGTCACTGAAAAGACAGGAAAGAAAGAAAAGACCAAGATGGATGTCTGAGGAGATTCTGAAACTTGCTCTTGAGCGTCAAGAAGCTAAAACAAAAGGAAGAATTGATGAAGTAAAAGAACTGAACAGAAGATTTCAAAGGGCCTCTTGAGAAGACAAAGTAAAGTATTATAATGACATATGCAAAGAGCTGGAGATGGAAAACCAAAAGCAAAGAACATGCTCAGCGTCTCTCAAGCTGAAAGAACTGAAGAAAAAATTCAAGCCTCGAGTTGCAATAGTGAAGGATTCTATGGGGAAAATATTAAACGACGCAGGAAGCATCAAAAAAAGATGGAAGGAATACACAGAGTCATTATCCCAAAAAGAATTAGTCGATATTCAACCATTTCAAGAGGTGGCATATGATCAGGAACCAATGGTAGTGAAGGAAGAAGTCCAAGCTGCTCTGAAGGTATTGGCGAAAAGCAAGGCTTCAGGAATTGATGGAATATCAATTGGTATGTTTCAACAAACAGATGTAGCGCTGGAGGTGCTCACTCATTTGTGCCAAGGAATATGGAGGACAGCTTCCTGGCCAACTGACTGGAAGAGATCCATATTTATGCCTCTTCCCAAGAAAGGTGATCCAACTGAATGTGGAAATTATAGATCAATATCATTAATATCACATGCAAGCAAAATTTTGCTGAAGATCATTCAAAAACAGCTAGAGCAGTATATCGACAGGGAACTGCCAGAAATTCAGGCCAGTTTCAGAAGAGGAGGTGGAACCAGGGATATCATTGCTGATGTCAGATGGATCCTGGCTGAAAGCAGAAAACACCAGAAGGATGTTTACCTGTGTTTTATTGACTATGCAAAGGCATTCGTCTGTGTGGATCATAACAAAGTACGGATAACACTGCGAAGAATGGGAATTCCAGAACACTTAATTGTGCTCATGAGGAACCTTTACATAGATCAAGACGCAGTTGTTCGTACAGAACAAGGGGATACTGATTGGTTTAAAGTCAGGAAAGGTGTGCGTCAGGGTTGTATTCTCTCACCCGAAAACCCGTTGCTGTCGAGTCGATTCCGACTCATAGCGACCCTATAGGACAGAGTAGAACTGCCCCATAGAGTTTCCAAGGAGTGCCTGGCGGATTTGAACTATCGACCTTTAGGTTAACAGCTGTAGCACTTAACCACTACGCCACCAGGGTTTCCAATTCTTTCACCATACCTATTTAATCTGTATGCTGAGCAAATAATACGAGAAGCTGGACTGTATGAAGAAGAACGGGGCATCAGGATTGGAGGAAGACTCATTAACAACCTGCGTTATGCAGATGACACAACCTTCCTTGCTGAAAGTGAAGAGGACTTGAGCGCTTACTAATGAAGATCAAAGACCACAGCCTTCAGTATGGATTACACATCAGCATAAAGAAAACAAAAATCCTCACAACTGGACCATTGAGCAACATCATGATAAACGGAGAAAAGATTGAAGTTGTCAAGGATTTCCTTTTACTTGGATCCACAATCAACAGCCATGGAAGCAACAGTCAAGAAATCAAAAGACGCATTGCATTCGGTAAATCTGCTGCAAAGGACCTCTTCAAAGTGTTGAAGAGCAAAGATGTCACCCTGAGGACTAAGGTGCGCCTGACCCAAGCCATGGTATTTTCAATCACATCATATGCATGTGAAAGCTGGACAACGAATAAGGAAGACCGAAGAAGTGTTGACGCCTTTGAATTGTGGTGTTGGTGAAGAATATTGAATATACCATGGACTGCCAAAAGAATGAACAAATCTGTCTCGGAAAAAGTGCGGCCAGAATGCTCCTTAGAGGCAAGGATGGTGAGACTGCATCTGACATACTTTGGACATGTTGTCAGGAGGGATCAGTCCCTGGAGAAGGACATCATGCTTGGCAGAGTACAGGGTCAGCAGAAAAGAAGAAGACCCTCAACGAGGTGGATTGACACAGTGGCTGCAACAATGAGCTCAAGCATAACAACAATTGTGAGGATGGCACAGGACCGGGAAGTGTTTAATTCTGTTGTGCATAGGGTCGCTATGAGTCGGAACCGACTCAATGGCACCTAACAACAACAACGACAACAAGGAAACTCTACCTCACTAGCCAGACCAATCTTCCCTTGGTCCCTGCAGGCAGACCAGAGAAGTTTGGGGGCTTCTTCCCAGATTCCCTTAGTCACCCTATTTCCCTGTAAGCACCTGATCCAGAGTAGTGTGAATCCCAAGAAAAAAAGAAGCATCACAACACCAGAGATGGCAGGTAATAAATTCCGCAATAGCACTATGCCCACAAGGCCAACCAAATGCTGACTTCCAAAAGTAATGAACAGGCTTTTGCCTAGAAATTGCCAGATTTCCAGTCTCAAATGCTAAAAAAAAAAAACTACTCAACTTTCTCCTCACTTTGCTTAGAATTTCATCTACCATGGACAACCAGGGCCAAGCTAATAATAACAAGAACCGGAGAACTAAAGTACTTTTCTTGCAGAGCAGTTGGCAACCTTTCAACAGTGAGGCACCAGGCTGTTCCCCCCGATGTTTAGACATGCCTGTGCTGGGGGAGAGAAGACCCCCACCCGTTCTCAGGAGGTAGGGAAGCGTGCTCTCAATGAAAATCACATGCTGTAGGTTCCTACCCCAATTTAAAGACTGTTTCTGTTCAAAGCTTGATCATTCCATCCCAGGAAGCGCTCTGGCCTCTGGGTTGTCTTAAGTCATCGCGATAGTAACAAAATGGTCTGTTGAGCTGTGGCAATTCTCTAAATAACTCAGAGCATCCAAGCAAAATATTTTCTTTTTTTTCTTAATTTTATTGTGTTTTAGGCGAAAAAAAAAAATTCTCTTTAGTACTCAGGTAACACAGATCAAAGCAGTATTTGGCATGCTACTTTTCCAGGATGATAAGAAATTACACATTTTCTAGTACATCAAGGAAAATCAAGCACATGATTTACCAACTTGACAACAGCATGTCCTCAAAAGGGATGTGAAAATGAATTCCTTAAAGTTGAAGAAAATATGTGGAGGTTATTTGGTCCCTAATATATTCATGTGCACTCTGTAAGTTCAAAGTTTCCTTTGCCGGTCCAGATGCGTCTATATTTTTTTTCATATTATCAAAGTAAGCTATGTTTATGGTAGGAAAATACACAGAAGCACAGATAAAACTTAAATCAACCATAATTTAATAACTCAGATATACCCAGTGTTAACACTTAGTGAATATATTTGTCTTTTTTTATACATGTACATTTGTGTCTCCTGATAAGAGCATACTGTAAATACTACTTGCATCCTCTTTATTTCAATTAATGATATATTTTAAATCATTTCCCATGACATTCTTTTTTCTTCTACAACATATTTTTAATGGCTGCGTAGTATTTGCTGCTGCTGTTGTTGTTGTTGTTAGGTGCCATCGAGTCGGTTCCAACTCATAGCGACCCTAAGCACAACAGAACAAAACACTGCCTGGCCCTGCACCATCCTTATAATCTTTGTTATGCTTGAGGTCATTGTTGCAGCCACTGTGTCAATCCACTTCATTGAGGGTCTTCCTCTTTTCAACTGACCCTGTGCTCTGCCAAGCATGATGTCCTTCTCCAGGGACTGATCCCTCCTGACAACATGTCCAAAGTATGTCAGATGCAGTCTCACCATCCTTGCCTCTAAGGAGCATTCTGGCCGCACTTTTTCCGAGACAGATTTGTTCGTTCTTTTGGCAGTCCACGGTGTATTTAATATTCTTCGCCAACACTACAATTCAAAGGCGTCAACTCTTCTTCGGTCTTCCTTATTCATTGTCCAGCTTTTACATGCATATGATGTGATTGAAAATACCGTGGCTTGGGTCAGGCGCACCTTAGTCTTCAAGGTGACATCTTTGCTCTTCAACACTTTGAAGAGGTCCTTTGCAGCAGATTTACCCAATGCAATGCATCTTGATTTCTTGACTGCTGCTTCCATGGCTATTCATTGTGGATCCAAGTAAAATGAAATCTTTGACAACTTCAATCTTTTCTCCATTTATCATGATGTTGCTCATTGGTCCAGTTGTGAGGATTTTGTTTTCTTTAGGTTGAGATGTAATCTATAATGAAGGTTGTGGTCTTTGATCTTCATTAGTAAGTGCTTCAAGTCCTCTTCACTTTCAGCAAGCAAGGTTGTGTCATCTGTACAACACAGGTTGTTAATGAGTCTTCCTCCAATCCTGAAGCCCCGTTCTTCTTCATATAGTCCAGCTTCTCAGATTATTTGCTCAGCATACAGATTTAATAGGTATGATGAAAGAATACAACTCTGACGCACACCTTTCCTGACTTTAAACCAATCAGTATTCCCTTGTTCTGTACGAACAACAGCCTCTTGATCTATGTAAAGGTTCCTCAGGAGCAGAATTAAGTGTTCTGGAATTCCCATTCTTCGCAATGTTATCCATAGTTTGTTATAATCCACACAGTCGAATGCCTTTGCATAGTCAATAAAACACAGGTAAACATCCTTCTGGTATTCTCTGCTTTCAGCCAGGGTCCATCTGACATCAGCAATGATATCCCTGGTTCCACGTCCTCTTCTGAAACTGGCCTGAATTTCTGGCAGTTCTCTGTCGATATACTGCTGCAGCCATTTTTGAATGATCTTCAGCAGAATTTTGCTTGCATGTGATATTAATGATATTGTTCTATAATTTCCACATTCAGTTGGATCACCTTTCTTGGGAAGAGGCATAAATATGGATCTCTTCCAGTCAGTTGGCCAGGAAGCTGTCTTCCATATTTCTTGGCATAGACGAGTGAGCACCTCCAGCGCTGCATCTGTTTGTTGAAACATCTCAATTGATATTCCCTCAATTCCTTAACCTTGTTTTTAGCCAGTGACTTCAGAGCAGCTTGGACTTCTTCCTTCACTACCATTGGTTCCTGATCATATGCCACCTCTTGAAATGGTTGAACATCGACTAATTCTTTTTGCTATAACGACTCTGTGTATTCCTTCCATCTTCTTTTGATGCTTCCTGTGTCATTTAATATTTTCCCCATAGAATCCTTCACTATTGTGACTCAAGGCCTGAATTTTTCTTCAGTTCTTTCAGCTTGAGAAGTGCCGAGCGTGTTCTTCCCTTTTGGTGTTCCATCTCCAGCTCTTTGCACATGTCATTATAATACTTTACTTTGTCTTCTCGAGAGGCCCTTTGAAATCTTCTATTTAGTTCTTTTGCTTCATCAATTCTTCCTTTTGCTTTAGCTGCTCGATGCTCAAGAGCAAGTTTCAGAGTCTCCTCAGACATCCATCTTGGTCTTTTCTTTCTTTCCTGTCTTTTCAGTGACCTCTTGCTTTCTTCATGGATGATGTCCTTGATGTCATTCCACAACTCGTCTGGTCTGCGGTCACTAGTGTTCAATGCATCAAATCTGTTTTTCAGATGGTCTCTAAATTCAGGTGGGATATACTCAAGGTTACAGTTTGGCTCTCGTAGACTTGCTCTGATTTCCTTCAGTTTCAGCTTGAACTTGCATATGAGCAATTGATGGTCTGTTCCACAGTCGGCCCCTGGCCTTGTTCTGACTGATGATATTGAGCTTTTCCATTGTCACTTTCCATAGATGTAGTCAATCTGGCGAGGTCCATGTGTATAGTCGCCATTTATGTTGGTGAAAGAAGATATTTGCAAATGAAGAAGTCGTTGGTCTTGTAAAATTCTATCATTCGATCTCCGGCATTGTTTCTATCACCATGGCCATATTTTCTAACTACTGATCCTTCTTCTTTGTTTCCCACTTTCATATTCCAATGACCAGTAATTATCAGTGCATCTTGATTGCATGTTTGATCAATTTCAGCCTGCAGCAGCTGATAAAAATCTTCTATTTCTTCATCTTTGGCCCTAGTGATTGGTGCATAAATTTGAATAATAGTCGTATTAACTGGTCTTCCTTGTAGATGTATGGATATTATCCTATCACTGACAGTGTTGTACTTCAGGATAGATCTTGAAATGTTCTTTTTGACAATGAATGCAACACCATTCTTCTTCGAGTCGTTATTCCCTGCATAGTAAACTATATGATTGTCCGATTCAAAACGGCCAATACCAGTCCATTTCAGCTCACTAATGTCTAGGATATTGATGTTTATGCATTCTGTTTTATTTTTGACGATTTCCAATTTTCCTAGATTCATATTTCGTACATTCCAGGTTCCAGTTATTAATGGATGTTTGCAGCTGTTTCTTCTAATTTTGAGTCATGCCACATCAGCAAATGAAGGTCCCGAAAGCTTTACTCCATCCACGTCATTAAGGCCCGCTCTACTTTGAGGAGGCAGCTCTTCCCCAGTCATCTTTTGAGTGCCTTCCAACCTGGGGGGCTCATCTTCCAGCAGTATATCAATGTTCTGCTGCTATTCATAAGGTTTTCACTGGCTAACACTTTTCAGAAGTAGACTGCCAGGTCCTTCTTCTAGTCTGTCTTAGTCTGGAAGCTCAGCTGAAACTTGTCCTCCATGAGTGACCCTGCTGGTATCTGAATACCGGTGGCATTACTTCCAGCATCACAGCAACATGCAAGGCCACACAGTACGACAAACTGACATACACGTAGGGGTATTTGCTGCTAGATGTTCAAAAAGTTGTTTCTAATTTTCACTGTTAGATGTAACACCTACAGTAAAATTTCTTGTGCATAAATCACTTTGTGTATCTCTACTTATTATTTCCTTAAGAGATATTCCTTGAGAAAGTCAAAGTCAGAGAGTATGAAAGTTTTTAAGATTTCGAGTTATACTGACAATTTGACTGTCAGAAACTGTACCCATTTATATTGTGCCCTATTCCCTATAACTTTGCCAATCTCTTTTTTTTTGCCAATTTAACAAGTGAAATTGAGAATTTACTACTTTAATTGGCATTTCTTAGGTTACTCTCAGATTAAACATTTTGTCATATGCTTTTTGGACACTTGCTTAAATATTTATGACTTCTATCCATTTTATATTTGGGTATTTATCTTTTCCCTATTAATTTGTAAGAGTTATTTATGCATTAAAAGTATTGATACTTGGTCTTCCATATCTGTTACCAATATTTTCCCCAGGCTATTTTTCACTTTTTAAGATTACTTCAGGTGTTTTTCCATCATCCGTCTGTCAGTTTGTTGTACTGTGGTGGTTTGCGTGTTGTTGTGATGACCACAGACCAGACGAGCTGTAGAATGACATCATACATGAAGAAAGCAAAATGTCATTAAAAAGACACAAAAGAAAGAAAAGGGCAAAATGGATGTCAGAAGCGACTCTAAAACTTACTCTTGAACGTAGAGTAGCTAAAGTGAACGGAAGAAAGGATGAAGTAAAAGAGCTGAATAGAGTTCAAAGGGCAGCTCGAGAAGACAAAGTAAAGTATTATAATGAAATGTGCAAAGACCTGGAGTTAGAAAACCAAAAGAGTAGAACACGCTTGACATTTCTCAAGCTGAAAGAACTGAAGAAAAAATTCAAGCCTCCAGTCACAATACTGAAGCAATCTATGGGCAAAACACTGAGTGATGCAGTAAGTATCAAAAGCAGACAGTGGGAACACACAGAGTCACTGTACCAAAAAGAACTGGTCAACGTTCAACCATTTCAGGAGGCAGCATGTGATCAAGAACCAATGGTATTCAAGAAAGAAGTCCAAGCTGAACTGAAGAGAACGGCGAAAAACAAGGCTCCAGGAATTGACAGAATA
This sequence comes from Elephas maximus indicus, assembly GCF_024166365.1. NCBI lineage: Eukaryota > Metazoa > Chordata > Mammalia > Proboscidea > Elephantidae > Elephas > Elephas maximus. The sequence goes on from NC_064819.1 coordinate 164,067,217, forward strand.
CCAACTGAGGCGTTTCAACAAATGGATGCAATGCTGGAAGCTCTCAGTCGTCTATGCCAAGAAATTTGGGAGATGGCTACCTGGCCAAGTGACTGGAAGAGATCCATGTTTGTGTCCATTTCAAAGAAACGTGATCCAACAGAATGTGGAAATTATTGAACAATATCATTAATATCACATGCAAGTAAAATTTTGCTGAAGATCATTCAAAAGTGGTAGCAGCAGTATTATCAACAGGGAACTAACAGAAATTCAAGCTGAAGTCAAGAGAATGTGGAACAAGGAATAACATTGCTGATGTCAGATGGATGTTGGCTGAAAGCAAAGAATACCAGAAAGATGTTTATCTGTGTTTCATTGGCTATGCAAAGGCATTCGACTGTGTGGATCATAACAAATTATGGACAACATTGCAAAGAATAAGGATTCCAGAACTTTTACTTGTGCTCATGCAGAACCTATACATAGACCAAGAGGCAGCCCTTCAAACAGAACAAGGGGATACTGTATGGTTTAAAATCAGGAAAGGTATGTGTCAGGCTTGTTTTCTTTCACCATACCTATTCAATCTGTATGCTGACCAAATAATCTGAGAAGCCAGGCTACACCAAGAAGAATGCGGCATCAGGATTGGAGGAAGACTCATCAACAACCTGCAATATACAGATGACACAACCTTGCTTGCTGAAAATAAAGAGGACTTGAAGCACTTACTGATAAAGACCAAAGACCATAGACTTCAGTATGGATGATACCTCAACATAAAGAAAACAAAAATCTTCACAACTGGACCAATAAGCAACATCATGATAAATGGAGAAAATACTGAAGTTGTCAAGATTTAATTTTACTTGGATCCACCATCAACGCCCATGGAAACAGCAGTTAAGAAATCAAATGATGTACTGCATTGGGCAAATATGCTCCAAAAGACCTCTTTAAAGTGTTGAAAAGCAAAGATGTCACTTTCAGGACTAAGGTGCTCCTGACCCAAAAAAAAAAAAAATTTCAAGCCATGGTATTTTCAATCACCTTATATGCATGTGAAAGCTGGACAATGAATAAGGAACACTGAAGAAGAATTGATTCTTTTGAATTATGGTGCTGGTGAAGAATATTCGATATACTAGTGACTGCCAGAAAAACAAACAAATCTGTATTGGAAGAAGTACAGCCAGAATGCTCCTTAGAAGGGAGGATGGAGAGATGTCATCTTATGTACTTTGGACTTGTTATCAGGAGGGACCAATCCCTGGAGAAGGACACCATGCTTGGTAAAGTAAAGGGTCAGCAATTAAGAGGAAAATCCTAGATAAGATAGATTGACACAGTGGTTGCAACAATGGGCTCAAGCATAGCAACAATCGTGAGGATAGTGCAGAACTGGGCAGTGTTTCATTCATAGGATCACTATGAGTCAGAACCAACTCAACGGCACCTAACAGCACTAGGGTGTTTTTTGCATTAGTTATAAATCTTAAGCAATTTTGAAAGTGCTCCGACTAAAAACTAAGAAATTTTCTCCATATGGACCCTAAGACTCATTGGTGGCAGCAAGGCTGCCACATCATATGAGCTCAGGGGGCCCCAGTCTCACTGCAGGCGATTTGAATGGTGTCCCCTAGTATGCACAGCAGTATGCAGTGGCCAGGGATTCCAAAGACATTGTCTACATAGACTGGAAAGAAAAAAAAAAAAAAACACAGCTGAGATTAAATTAAACTGAGCTCCTACCTAACCAAGTTGATTTCTAACCAGTGATGACAGAGGTCTGCAAATTTTGTGTTGTAACAGGCCAGAGAGTAAATAGTTTAGGCTTTGCAGGCCATTTTGGCCAATTACTGAACTCTGCTGGGATAACATGAAAAGCAGCCTTAGACTACACATAAATGAATACTGTGGCTTTGTTCAAATAAAACTTTATTTACAAAACACTAAAATTTGAATTTCATATAATTTTCATGTGTCACAAAATATTATTCCTTTGATTTCTTTTCAACCTTTTAAAAATGTAATCACCATTCTTAGCTCATGCGCCATACAAAAACAAGCGGCAGGCCACATCTGGCCCTTGAGCACACTTTGCTATTGTAAGATAAATATCTTGTTCATACAGCTCTACTAGAGTATAGGGAAGGGGCCTATTCTGATTTGTGAGCAGAAGTGATGTGCATCGCTTCCAGGCAGGATCTTTAGAAGCCATCACATGTTCCCACCAATTATCTTTTCCTTCACCCTTAGCAGTGCCCCTGCCAGTCAGCCTGAATGAGATATAAACCCTTATTGATACAAATCACCAAGATTTGCGGGTCACTTTGTTACCACACATACCTTAGCTCATGCTAGCTGATACCCATCTCAACAGTTTATTTTGTATTTGTCCTTGCTTGGCTCCCGTAGGTTTTTGTGTTTAAAAGTCTTTAGTTAAGCCTCAGTTTCTTCATCTATAAATTGACAATTCTATATACTCTTATAAGGTTGTTATGAGGATTAAAATTAGGCAATAAATGTGAAAACTGATTTGTAAATTGAAAAGCACATAGAAAGGTTATTATTATCAAGTACCCCTAAAACAAGGCAGATTCTACAAAACACTCCAAAACACGTAAAAAGCACTATGGGGAGGGAGTGACTGATGGTAACTCAGACAGTGGGAGTCTTCAGGAGAAAGTGGCATTGCACTAGATATTGAAAGACTGCCAGTATTCAAGTAGAAACACACACAAACTTTTGTGTAGGTAGGTACAGCCCTACCCTGGCATAATTTTGAATTACCTTACTCTCTGCCCGTGTTTGAGTTCCTCATACTAGAATCTGTTCATTAAATTTGGGGGGTGTTCTATTTACAGGTAAACAGCTTGTAATAGAAGAAAACTCTGAAATATTCATTCTGAAATCTTATATTTTAAGTTATTTCAACTCAAGAGTGAAAGCAGCCCACAGGAGTTAGTGACATAATTGCTCTTTTAACAGTCCAGACCATCCTGAACACATTTAATTATTCCATAATTACTCATACTTATGGCCCAGTGTGGAAATTTTATGAAGATTATCGATCTTTATGATGAATATAAAAGAAAAGCAGTCATTATTCTCTGTCCCCAGGTCTCCTCCCCTTTTTAACGAGGACAAACACCTCTCTCTGGGCAATTGGGAAAGTTAGGGACAGGCCTGGAGGCCAGAAATATCACAGTTGGGAGCCTGGAAACCTCAAAAAAGGGTAAAGGTATAAAATGCTTACAGATTTCCAAAAATATTTCACCTTCAGTTTATCTTTCCCAGATTCACAAATCACAAGCATTCCCTGAGACGCCCAACTAACTGTTCAGTTAGAAAAGATCTTGCAAAACTCAAATTTTGTGAAAGTCAAAAACATTTCAGCATAATTTTTCCTTCCTTTTGGTCTATCCTAGCAACCTCAGAGCTCACTTTTACAGTACGAAAATAAGTGTAGGCTCTGAATCTATTGACTCCCCCATGACTAGCCACAGAGTCAGTGTTACAACACTGTACCTTTCCCTTTACATCTTCAGTCAGACTTCAGACTTCTAGCCTCTCCTAAACCATTGCTCTGCATTTAGGCTTCAGCCAGTCAGTCAGCCATTTCCCACCAAGTCAGTTCCAACCCACGTATGTCAGAATAGAACTGGGCTCCACAGGATTTTCGATGACTGATTTTTCAGCAGATTGCCAGGCCTTTCTCCCAAGGCACCTCTGGGTGGACTTGAACCACCAAACTTTGAGTTGGCAGCCAAGTGTGTTACCTGTTCGCACCACCCAGGGACTCCGTACTTAGGCTTAGGAGGCAATTAACGGAAATATGACACAAATAACACCGATATAAGTTTAGGTATCACGAACCCTATAGTCACCAAAATACTAACAGAAAAAACAGGAAAGACCTGCTCATAGCTCCTATTGCTCCCACAGTCGACTCGGATCCTGTAAGAGCACAACTTTCTGTAACTCTAATATTATGTGTTTAATGGAACAATTTGAGGGAAGTATTGTAGGTATAAGACCAGCATTGCTTAAGTGAGGGAGCTATCTGCTTACATTGGGTAGCAAACCAGTATTAAATCTCAGACCTTACCTATTCCAAGTGACACTATAAGCACCCCACTGCCCATGAAGAGCACCACTTTCCCCTTTTGTAGCTCTTTTAAGAATCGGCAAGTATAAAATAAAGCTCTTAGCCACTTATTCAGTATCTCTCATAGAGAGATCACTGTGTTCATACAAAGTCTCTCCTCCTGAAGCTTACAGTCTACCTAGGAAACAAGAGAGAGATGTGAGCCATTAAAAACCAGCACAAGACTTGAGTGCCTGTACAAAGTAATTCTGTGGCTGCACAAGCTTAAACAACTGAGGAGCAATGCACACAGCAGTTCTTCAAGAATTCAGAGTGAGAAAGATATGTCTATGGCCTGGAATGGTCAGGGGGATGCCTGAGGTAGAAGGTGGACCTGATCTAAGGATGGATATAATTTTTTATTTTCTTTGTGAAAATAAGGACAGATAACATTCCAAACATACTCAATACACTAGCAGTCTCCGAGAAGGAATATGCTTAGGGAATTCAAAGCCCAAATATGAGTCATGCAGGATAAGATTGACAAGGCAGATTGTGGACCAATCGTGAGGGTCCTGGAATGCCAGGCTATGGAGTTCAGAGCCCAACCTAGGCGTGAGCAGGAAGCATGATCCTCTACTTAGGCCCGTAACAGAGGTTAAGAGCCCAGCCTCAGTTTCTCGGCAAAGAATAAAGTGTACGTGTGTGTGTGTGTGTTGTGTGCATGTGGTGTTGTGTATGTGTGTGTGGTGTGTGATATGTGTACGGTGTGTGTGTGTATGGTGTGTGTGGCTATGTGTTTGTGTGTATTGGTTAGTACAAGGTCCGCTTAGAATA